>NW_027473860.1:0-30354 GCF_050947335.1 Megachile rotundata
AGTATAGTAATTGTCGTTCTATCGATCATATAAGCATAATATGGCTAATAATATGAGTTAGATTGATAACAATAAGAGTAATGATTATAGTAATTGTCGTTCTATCGATCATATAAGCATAATATGGCTAATAATATGAGTTAGATTGATAATAATAAGACTAATAAGTATAGTAATTGTCGTTCTATCGATCATATAAGCATAATATGGCTAATAATATGAGTTGGATTGATAATAATAAGAGTAATAAGTATAGTAATTGTCGTTCTATCGATCACATAAGCATAATATGGCTAATAATACGAGTTAGATTGATAGTAATAACAGTAGTGAGTATAGTAATTGTCGTTCTATCGATCATATAAGCATGATATGGCTAATAATATGAGTTAGATTGATAACAATAAGAGCAATGAGTATAGTAATTGTCGTTCTATCGATCATATAAGCATAATATGGCTAATAATATGAGTTAATTGATAATAATAAGAGTAATGAGTATAGTAATTGTCGTTCTACCGATCATATAAGCATAATATGGCTAATAATATGAGTCAGATTGATAATAATAAGAGTAATAAGTATAGTAATTGCCGTTCTATCGATCATATCTGCATAATATGGTTAATAATATGAGTTAGATTGATAACAGTGAGTGTAATAAGTATAGTAATTGTCGTTCTATCAATCATATAAGCATAATATGGCTAATAATATGTGTTAGATTGATAATAATAAGAGTAATGAGTATAGTAGTTGTAGTTCTATCGATCATATCTGCATAATATGGTTAATAATATGAGTTAGATTGATAATAATAAGAGAAATAAGTATAGTAATTGTATTTCTACCGATCATATAAGCATAATATGGCTAATAATATGAGTTAGATTGATAATAATAAGAGAAAAAGAATAGTAATTGTCGTCCTATCGATCATATAAGCATAATATGGCTAATAATACGAGTTAGATTGATAGTAATAACAGTAGTGAGTATAGTAATTGTCGTTCTATCGATCATATAAGCATAATATGGCTAATAATATGAGTTAGATTGATAATAATAAGACTAATAAGTATAGTAATTGTCGTTCTATCGATCATATAAGCATAATATGGCTAATAATATGAGTTAGATTGATAATAATAAGAGTAATAAGTATAGTAATTGTCGTTCTATCGATCACATAAGCATAATATGGCTAATAATACGAGTTAGATTGATAGTAATAACAGTAGTGAGTATAGTAATTGTCGTTCCATCGATCATATAAGCATAATATGGCTAATAATATGAGTTAGATTGATAACAATAAGAGTAATGGTTATAGTAATTGTCGTTCTATCGATCATATAAGCATAATATGGCTAATAATATGAGTTAGATTGATAATAATAAGACTAATAAGTATGGTAATTGTCGTTCTATCGATCATATAAGCATAATATGGCTAATAACAGGAGTTAGATTGATAATAATAAGAGTAAAAAGTATAGTAATTGTCGTTCTATCGATCATATAAGCATAATATGGCTAATAATATGAGTTAGATTGATAATAATAAGAGTAATAAGTATAGTAATTGTCGTTCTATCGATCATATAAGCATAATATGGCTAATAATATGAGCTAGATTGATAATAATAAGAGTAATAAGTATAGTAATTATCGTTCTACCGATCATACAAGCATAATATGGTTAATAATATGAGTTAGATTGATAATAGTGAGTGTAATAAGTATAGTAATTGTCCTTCTATCGATCATATAAGCATAATATGGCTAATAATATGAGTTAGATTGATAATAATAAGACTAATAAGTATAGTAATTGTCGTTCTATCGATCATATAAGCATAATATGGCTAATAATATGAGTTAGATTGATAATAATAAGAGTAATAAGTATAGTAATTGTCGTTCTATCGATCATATAAGCATAATATGGCTAATAATATGAGCTAGATTGATAATAATAAGATTAATAAGTATAGTAATTATCGTTCTACCGATCATACAAGCATAATATGGTTAATAATATGAGTTAGATTGATAATAGTGAGTGTAATAAGTATAGTAATTGTCGTTCTGTCGATCATATAAGCATAATACGGCTAATAATATGAGTTAGATTGATAATAATAAGAGTAATAAGTATAGTAATTGTCGTTCTATCGATCATATAAGCATAATATGGCTAATAATATGAGTTAGATTGATAACAATAAGAGTAATGAGTATAGTTATTGTCGTTCTATCGATCATGTAAGCATAGTATGGCTAATAATATGAGTTAGATTGATAATAATAAGATTAATAAGTATAGTAATTGTCGTTCTATCGATCACATAAGCATAATATGGCTAATAATAC
This sequence comes from Megachile rotundata, assembly GCF_050947335.1. NCBI lineage: Eukaryota > Metazoa > Arthropoda > Insecta > Hymenoptera > Megachilidae > Megachile > Megachile rotundata. Next base: position 2,377 of record NW_027473860.1, read on the forward strand.
GAGTTAGATTGATAGTAATAACAGTAGTGAGTATAGTAATTGTCGTTCTATCGATCATATAAGCATAATATGGCTAATAATATGAGTTAGATTGATAACAATAAGAGTAATGAGCATAGTAGTTGTCGTTCTATCGATCATATAAGCATAATATGGCTAATAATATGAGTCAGATTGATAATAATAAGAGTAATAAGTATAGTAATTATCGTTCTACCGATCATACAAGCATAATATGGTTAATAATATGAGTTAGATTGATAATAGTGAGTGTAATAAGTATAGTAATTGTCGTTCTGTCGATCATATAAGAATAATACGGCTAATAATATGAGTTAGATTGATAATAATAAGAGTAATAAGTATAGTACTTGTCGTTCTATCGATCATATAAGCATAATATGGCTAATAATATGAGTTAGATTGATAACAATAAGAGTAATGAGTATAGTTATTGTCGTTCTATCGATCATGTAAGCATAGTATGGCTAATAATATGAGTTAGATTGATAACAGTGAGTGTAATAAGTATAGTAATTGTCGTTCTATCAATCATATAAGCATAATATGGCTAATAATATGTGTTAGATTGATAATAATAAGAGTAATAAGTATAGTAATTGTCGTTCTATCGATCACCTAAGCATAATATGGCTAATAATACGAGTTAGATTGATAGTAATAACAGTAGTGAGTATAGTAATTGTCGTTCTATCGATCATATAAGCATAATATGGCTAATAATATGAGTTAGATTGATAACAATAAGAGTAATGATTATAGTAATTGTCGTTCTATCGATCATATAAGCATAATATGGCTAATAATATGAGTTAGATTGATAATAATAAGACTAATAAGTATAGTAATTGTCGTTCTATCGATCATATAAGCATAATATGGCTAATAATATGAGTTGGATTGATAATAATAAGAGTAATAAGTATAGTAATTGTCGTTCTATCGATCACATAAGCATAATATGGCTAATAATACGAGTTAGATTGATAGTAATAACAGTAGTGAGTATAGTAATTGTCGTTCTATCGATCATATAAGCATGATATGGCTAATAATATGAGTTAGATTGATAACAATAAGAGCAATGAGTATAGTAATTGTCGTTCTATCGATCATATAAGCATAATATGGCTAATAATATGAGTTAGATTGATAATAATAAGAGTAATGAGTATAGTAATTGTCGTTCTACCGATCATATAAGCATAATATGGCTAATAATATGAGTCAGATTGATAATAATAAGAGTAATAAGTATAGTAATTGCCGTTCTATCGATCATATCTGCATAATATGGTTAATAATATGAGTTAGATTGATAACAGTGAGTGTAATAAGTATAGTAATTGTCGTTCTATCAATCATATAAGCATAATATGGCTAATAATATGTGTTAGATTGATAATAATAAGAGTAATGAGTATAGTAGTTGTAGTTCTATCGATCATATCTGCATAATATGGTTAATAATATGAGTTAGATTGATAATAATAAGAGAAATAAGTATAGTAATTGTAGTTCTACCGATCATATAAGCATAATGTGGCTAATAATATGAGTTAGATTGATAATAATAAGAGAAAAAGAATAGTAATTGTCGTCCTATCGATCATATAAGCATAATATGGCTAATAGTACGAGTTAGATTGATAGTAATAACAGTAGTGAGTATAGTAATTGTCGTTCTATCGATCATATAAGCATAATATGGCTAATAATATGAGTCAGATTGATAATAATAAGAGTAATAAGTATAGTAATTGTCGTTCTATCGATCATATCTGCATAATATGGATAATAATATGAGTTAGATTGATAACAGTGAGTGTAATAAGTATAGTAATTGCCGTTCTATCAATCATATAAGCATAATATGGCTAATAATATGTGTTAGATTGATAATAATAAGAGTAATGAGTATAGTAGTTGTAGTTCTATCGATCATATCTGCATAATATGGTTAATAATATGAGTTAGATTGATAATAATAAGAGAAATAAGTATAGTAATTGTAGTTCTACCGATCATATAAGCATAATATGGCTAATAATATGAGTTAGATTGATAATAATAAGAGTAAAAAGAATAGTAATTGTCGTTCTATCGATCATATCTGCATAATATGGATAATAATATGAGTTAGATTGATAGCAGTGAGTGTAATAAGTATAGTAATTGCCGTTCTATCAATCATATAAGCATAATATGGCTAATAATATGAGTTAGATTGATAACAATAAGAGCAATGAGTATAGTAATTGTCGTTCTATCGATCATATAAGCATAATATGGCTAATAATATGAGTTAGATTGATAATAATAAGAGTAATAAGTATAGTAATTGTCGTTCTATCGATCACATAAGCATAATATGGCTAATAATACGAGTTAGATTGATAGTAATAACAGTAGTGAGTATAGTAATTGTCGTTCTATCGATCATATAAGCATAATATGGCTAATAATATGAGTTAGATTGATAACAATAAGAGTAATGATTATAGTAATTGTCGTTCTATCGATCATATAAGCATAATATGGCTAATAATATGAGTTAGATTGATAATAATAAGACTAATAAGTATAGTAATTGTCGTTCTATCGATGATATAAGCATAATATGGCTAATAATATGAGTTGGATTGATAATAATAAGAGTAATAAGTATAGTAATTGTCGTTCTATCGATCACATAAGCATAATATGGCTAATAATACGAGTTAGATTGATAGTAATAACAGTAGTGAGTATAGTAATTGTCGTTCTATCGATCATATAAGCATGATATGGCTAATAATATGAGTTAGATTGATAACAATAAGAGCAATGAGTATAGTAAATGTCGTTCTATCGATCATATAAGCATAATATGGCTAATAATATGAGTTAGATTGATAATAATAAGAGTAATGAGTATAGTAATTGTCGTTCTACCGATCATATAAGCATAATATGGCTAATAATATGAGTCAGATTGATAATAATAAGAGTAATAAGTATAGTAATTGCCGTTCTATCGATCATATCTGCATAATATGGTTAATAATATGAGTTAGATTGATAACAGTGAGTGTAATAAGTATAGTAATTGTCGTTCTATCAATCATATAAGCATAATATGGCTAATAATATGTGTTAGATTGATAATAATAAGAGTAATGAGTATAGTAGTTGTAGTTCTATCGATCATATCTGCATAATATGGTTAATAATATGAGTTAGATTGATAATAATAAGAGAAATAAGTATAGTAATTGTAGTTCTACCGATCATATAAGCATAATATGGCTAATAATATGAGTTAGATTGATAATAATAAGAGAAAAAGAATAGTAATTGTCGTCCTATCGATCATATAAGCATAATATGGCTAATAATACGAGTTAGATTGATAGTAATAACAGTAGTGAGTATAGTAATTGTCGTTCTATCGATCATATAAGCATAATATGGCTAATAATATGAGTTAGATTGATAACAATAAGAGTAATGAGTATAGTAATTGTCGTTCTATCGATCATATAAGCATAATATGGCTAATAATATGAGTTAGATTGATAATAATAAGACTAATAAGTATAGTAATTGTCGTTCTATCGATCATATAAGCATAATATGGCTAATAATATGAGTTAGATTGATAATAATAAGATTAATAAGTATAGTAATTGTCGTTCTATCGATCACATAAGCATAATATGGCTAATAATACGAGTTAGATTGATAGTAATAACAGTAGTGAGTATAGTAATTGTCGTTCTATCGATCATATAAGCATAATATGGCTAATAATATGAGTTAGATTGATAACAATAAGAGTAATGAGCATAGTAGTTGTCGTTCTATCGATCATATAAGCATAATATGGCTAATAATATGAGTCAGATTGATAATAATAAGAGTAATAAGTATAGTAATTATCGTTCTACCGATCATACAAGCATAATATGGTTAATAATATGAGTTAGATTGATAATAGTGAGTGTAATAAGTATAGTAATTGTCGTTCTGTCGATCATATAAGCATAATACGGCTAATAATATGAGTTAGATTGATAATAATAAGAGTAATAAGTATAGTACTTGTCGTTCTATCGATCATATAAGCATAATATGGCTAATAATATGAGTTAGATTGATAACAATAAGAGTAATGAGTATAGTTATTGTCGTTCTATCGATCATGTAAGCATAGTATGGCTAATAATATGAGTTAGATTGATAACAGTGAGTGTAATAAGTATAGTAATTGTCGTTCTATCAATCATATAAGCATAATATGGCTAATAATATGTGTTAGATTGATAATAATAAGAGTAATAAGTATAGTAATTGTCGTTCTATCGATCACCTAAGCATAATATGGCTAATAATACGAGTTAGATTGATAGTAATAACAGTAGTGAGTATAGTAATTGTCGTTCTATCGATCATATAAGCATAATATGGCTAATAATATGAGTTAGATTGATAACAATAAGAGTAATGATTATAGTAATTGTCGTTCTATCGATCATATAAGCATAATATGGCTAATAATATGAGTTAGATTGATAATAATAAGACTAATAAGTATAGTAATTGTCGTTCTATCGATCATATAAGCATAATATGGCTAATAATATGAGTTGGATTGATAATAATAAGAGTAATAAGTATAGTAATTGTCGTTCTATCGATCACATAAGCATAATATGGCTAATAATACGAGTTAGATTGATAGTAATAACAGTAGTGAGTATAGTAATTGTCGTTCTATCGATCATATAAGCATGATATGGCTAATAATATGAGTTAGATTGATAACAATAAGAGCAATGAGTATAGTAATTGTCGTTCTATCGATCATATAAGCATAATATGGCTAATAATATGAGTTAGATTGATAATAATAAGAGTAATGAGTATAGTAATTGTCGTTCTACCGATCATATAAGCATAATATGGCTAATAATATGAGTCAGATTGATAATAATAAGAGTAATAAGTATAGTAATTGCCGTTCTATCGATCATATCTGCATAATATGGTTAATAATATGAGTTAGATTGATAACAGTGAGTGTAATAAGTATAGTAATTGTCGTTCTATCAATCATATAAGCATAATATGGCTAATAATATGTGTTAGATTGATAATAATAAGAGTAATGAGTATAGTAGTTGTAGTTCTATCGATCATATCTGCATAATATGGTTAATAATATGAGTTAGATTGATAATAATAAGAGAAATAAGTATAGTAATTGTAGTTCTACCGATCATATAAGCATAATATGGCTAATAATATGAGTTAGATTGATAATAATAAGAGAAAAAGAATAGTAATTGTCGTCCTATCGATCATATAAGCATAATATGGCTAATAATACGAGTTAGATTGATAGTAATAACAGTAGTGAGTATAGTAATTGTCGTTCTATCGATCATATAAGCATAATATGGCTAATAATATGAGTTAGATTGATAACAATAAGAGTAATGAGTATAGTAATTGTCGTTCTATCGATCATATAAGCATAATATGGCTAATAATATGAGTTAGATTGATAATAATAAGACTAATAAGTATAGTAATTGTCGTTCTATCGATCATATAAGCATAATATGGCTAATAATATGAGTTAGATTGATAATAATAAGAGTAATAAGTATAGTAATTGTCGTTCTATCGATCACATAAGCATAATATGGCTAATAATACGAGTTAGATTGATAGTAATAACAGTAGTGAGTATAGTAATTGTCGTTCTATCGATCATATAAGCATAATATGGCTAATAATATGAGTTAGATTGATAACAATAAGAGTAATGGTTATAGTAATTGTCGTTCTATCGATCATATAAGCATAATATGGCTAATAATATGAGTTAGATTGATAATAATAAGACTAATAAGTATGGTAATTGTCGTTCTATCGATCATATAAGCATAATATGGCTAATAACAGGAGTTAGATTGATAATAATAAGAGTAAAAAGTATAGTAATTGTCGTTCTATCGATCATATAAGCATAATATGGCTAATAATATGAGTTAGATTGATAATAATAAGAGTAATAAGTATAGTAATTGTCGTTCTATCGATCATATAAGCATAATATGGCTAATAATATGAGCTAGATTGATAATAATAAGAGTAATAAGTATAGTAATTATCGTTCTACCGATCATACAAGCATAATATGGTTAATAATATGAGTTAGATTGATAATAGTGAGTGTAATAAGTATAGTAATTGTCCTTCTATCGATCATATAAGCATAATATGGCTAATAATATGAGTTAGATTGATAATAATAAGACTAATAAGTATAGTAATTGTCGTTCTATCGATCATATAAGCATAATATGGCTAATAATATAAGTTAGATTGATAATAATAAGAGTAATAAGTATAGTAATTGTCGTTCTATCGATCATATAAGCATAATATGGCTAATAATATGAGCTAGATTGATAATAATAAGATTAATAAGTATAGTAATTATCGTTCTACCGATCATACAAGCATAATATGGTTAATAATATGAGTTAGATTGATAATAGTGAGTGTAATAAGTATAGTAATTGTCGTTCTGTCGATCATATAAGCATAATACGGCTAATAATATGAGTTAGATTGATAATAATAAGAGTAATAAGTATAGTAATTGTCGTTCTATCGATCATATAAGCATAATATGGCTAATAATATGAGTTAGATTGATAACAATAAGAGTAATGAGTATAGTTATTGTCGTTCTATCGATCATGTAAGCATAGTATGGCTAATAATATGAGTTAGATTGATAATAATAAGACTAATAAGTATAGTAATTGTCGTTCTATCGATCATATAAGCATAATATGGCTAATAATATGAGTTAGATTGATAATAATAAGAGTAAAAAGAATAGTAATTGTTGTTCTATCGATCATATAAGCATAATATGGCTAATAATACGAGTTAGATTGATAATAATAAGACTAATAAGTATAGTAATTGTCGTTCTATCGATCATATAAGCATAATATGGCTAATAATATGAGTTAGATTGATAATAATAAGACTAATAAGTATAGTAATTGTCGTTCTATCGATCACATAAGCATAATATGGCTAATAATACGAGTTAGATTGATAGTAATAACAGTAGTGAGTATAGTAATTGTCGTTCTATCGATCATATAAGCATAATATGGCTAATAATATGAGTTAGATTGATAACAATAAGAGTAATGAGCATAGTAGTTGTCGTTCTATCGATCATATAAGCATAATATGGCTAATAATATGAGTCAGATTGATAATAATAAGAGTAATAAGTATAGTAATTATCGTTCTACCGATCATACAAGCATAATATGGTTAATAATATGAGTTAGATTGATAATAGTGAGTGTAATAAGTATAGTAATTGTCGTTCTGTCGATCATATAAGCATAATATTGCTAATAATATGAGTTAGATTGATAATAATAAGAGTAATGAGTATAGTTATTGTCGTTCTATCGATCATGTAAGCATAGTATGGCTAATAACATGAGTTAGATTGATAATAATAAGAGTAATAAGTATAGTAATTGTCGTTCTATCGATCGCATAAGCATAATATGGCTAATAATATGAGTTAGATTGATAATAATAAGACTAATAAGTATAGTAATTGTCGTTCTATCGATCATATAAGCATAATATGGCTAATAATATGAGTTAGATTGATAATAATAAGAGTAATAAGTATAGTAATTGTCGTTCTATCGATCATATAAGCATAATATGGCTAATAATATGAGCTAGATTGATAATAATAAGATTAATAAGTATAGTAATTATCGTTCTACCGATCATACAAGCATAATATGGTTAATAATATGAGTTAGATTGATAATAGTGAGTGTAATAAGTATAGTAATTGTCGTTCTGTCGATCATATAAGCATAATACGGCTAATAATATGAGTTAGATTGATAATAATAAGAGTAATAAGTATAGTAATTGTCGTTCTATCGATCATATAAGCATAATATGGCTAATAATATGAGTTAGATTGATAACAATAAGAGTAATGAGTATAGTTATTGTCGTTCTATCGATCATGTAAGCATAGTATGGCTAATAATATGAGTTAGATTGATAATAATAAGACTAATAAGTATAGTAATTGTCGTTCTATCGATCATATAAGCATAATATGGCTAATAATATGAGTTAGATTGATAATAATAAGAGTAAAAAGAATAGTAATTGTCGTTCTATCGATCATATAAGCATAATATGGCTAATAATACGAGTTAGATTGATAATAATAAGACTAATAAGTATAGTAATTGTCGTTCTATCGATCATATAAGCATAATATGGCTAATAATATGAGTTATATTGATAATAATAAGACTAATAAGTATAGTAATTGTCGTTCTATCGATCATATAAGCATAATATGGCTAATAATATGAGTTAGATTGATAATAATAAGAGTAATAAGTATAGTAATTGTCGTTCTATCGATCACATAAGCATAATATGGCTAATAATACGAGTTAGATTGATAGTAATAACAGTAGTGAGTATAGTAATTGTCGTTCTATCGATCATATACGCATAATATGGCTAATAATATGAGTTAGATTGATAACAATAAGAGTAATGAGCATAGTAGTTGTCGTTCTATCGATCATATAAGCATAATATGGCTAATAATATGAGTCAGATTGATAATAATAAGAGTAATAAGTATAGTAATTGTCGTTCTATCGATCATATCTGCATAATATGGTTAATAATATGAGTTAGATTGATAACAGTGAGTGTAATAAGTATAGTAATTGTCGTTCTATCAATCATATAAGCATAATATGGCTAATAATATGTGTTAGATTGATAATAATAAGAGTAATGAGTATAGTAGTTGTAGTTCTATCGATCATATCTGCATAATATGGTTAATAATATGAGTTAGATTGATAATAATAAGAGAAATAAGTATAGTAATTGTAGTTCTACCGATCATATAAGCATAATATGGCTAATAATATGAGTTAGATTGATAGTAATAACAGTAGTGAGTATAGTAATTGTCGTTCTATCGATCATATAGGCATAATATGGCTAATAATACGAGTTAGATTGATAATAATAAGACTAATAAGTATAGTAATTGTCGTTCTATCGATCATATAAGCATAATATGGCTAATAATATGAGTTAGATTGATAACAATAAGAGTAACGAGTATAGTAATTGTCGTTCTATCGATCATATAAGCATAATATGGCTAATAATACGAGTTAGATTGATAATAATAAGAGTAATAAGTATAGTAATTATCGTTCTACCGATCATACAAGCATAATATGGCTAATAATATGAGTCAGATTGATAATAATAAGAGTAATAAGTATAGTAATTGTCGTTCTATCGATCATATAAGCATAATATTGCTAATAATATGAGTTAGATTGATAATAATAAGAGTAATGAGTATAGTTATTGTCGTTCTATCGATCATGTAAGCATAGTATGGCTAATAACATGAGTTAGATTGATAATAATAAGAGTAATAAGTATAGTAATTGTCGTTCTATCGATCACATAAGCATAATATCGCTAATAATATGAGTTAGATTGATAATAATAAGACTAATAAGTATAGTAATTGTCGTTCTATCGATCATATAAGCATAATATGGCTAATAATATGAGTTAGATTGATAACAATAAGAGTAATGAGTATAGTAATTGTCGTTCTATCGATCATATAAGCATAATATGGCTAATAATATGAGTTAGATTGATAATAATAATAGTAATAAGTATAGTAATTGTCGTTCTATCGATCACATAAGCATAATATGGCTAATAATACGAGTTAGATTGATAGTAATAACAGTAGTGAGTATAGTAATTGTCGTTCTATCGATCATATAAGCATAATATGGCTAATAATATGAGTTAGATTGATAACAATAAGAGTAATGATTATAGTAATTGTCGTTCTATAGATCATATAAGCATAATATGGCTAATAATATGAGTTAGATTGATAATAATAAGACTAATAAGTATAGTAATTGTCGTTCTATCGATCATATAAGCATAATATGGCTAATAATATGAGTTGGATTGATAATAATAAGAGTAATAAGTATAGTAATTGTCGTTCTATCGATCACATAAGCATAATATGGCTAATAATACGAGTTAGATTGATAGTAATAACAGTAGTGAGTATAGTAATTGTCGTTCTATCGATCATATAAGCATGATATGGCTAATAATATGAGTTAGATTGATAACAATAAGAGCAATGAGTATAGTAATTGTCGTTCTATCGATCATATAAGCATAATATGGCTAATAATATGATTTAGATTGATAATAATAAGAGTAATGAGTATAGTAATTGTCGTTCTACCGATCATATAAGCATAATATGGCTAATAATATGAGTCAGATTGATAATAATAAGAGTAATAAGTATAGTAATTGCCGTTCTATCGATCATATCTGCATAATATGGTTAATAATATGAGTTAGATTGATAACAGTGAGTGTAATAAGTATAGTAATTGTCGTTCTATCAATCATATAAGCATAATATGGCTAATAATATGTGTTAGATTGATAATAATAAGAGTAATGAGTATAGTAATTGTCGTTCTATCGATCATATAAGCATAATATGGCTAATAATATGAGTTAGATTGATAACAATAAGAGTAATAAGTATAGTAATTGTCGTTCTATCGATCATATAAGCATAATATGGCTAATAATATGAGTTAGATTGATAATAATAAGACTAATAAGTATAGTAATTGTCGTTCTATCGATCATATAAGCATAATATGGCTAATAATATGAGTTAGATTGATAATAATAAGAGTAATAAGTATAGTAATTGTCGTTCTATCGATCACATGAGCATAATATGGCTAATAATACGAGTTAGATTGATAGTAATAACAGTAGTGAGTATAGTAATTGTCGTTCTATCGATCATATAAGCATAATATGGCTAATAATATGAGTTAGATTGATAACAATAAGAGTAATGGTTATAGTAATTGTCGTTCTATCGATCATATAAGCATAATATGGCTAATAATATGAGTTAGATTGATAATAATAAGACTAATAAGTATGGTAATTGTCGTTCTATCGATCATATAAGCATAATATGGCTAATAACAGGAGTTAGATTGATAATAATAAGAGTAAAAAGTATAGTAATTGTCGTTCTATCGATCATATAAGCATAATATGGCTAATAATATGAGTTAGATTGATAATAATAAGAGTAATAAGTATAGTAATTGTCGTTCTATCGATCATATAAGCATAATATGGCTAATAATATGAGCTAGATTGATAATAATAAGAGTAATAAGTATAGTAATTATCGTTCTACCGATCATACAAGCATAATATGGTTAATAATATGAGTTAGATTGATAATAGTGAGTGTAATATGTATAGTAATTGTCGTTCTGTCGATCATATAAGCATAATACGGCTAATAATATGAGTTAGATTGATAATAATAAGAGTAATAAGTATAGTAATTGTCGTTCTATCGATCATATAAGCATAATATGGCTAATAATATGAGTTAGATTGATAACAATAAGAGTAATGAGTATAGTTATTGTCGTTCTATCGATCATGTAAGCATAGTATGGCTAATAATATGAGTTAGATTGATAATAATAAGACTAATAAGTATAGTAATTGTCGTTCTATCGATCATATAAGCATAATATGGCTAATAATATGAGTTAGATTGATAATAATAAGAGTAAAAAGAATAGTAATTGTCGTTCTATCGATCATATAAGCATAATATGGCTAATAATACGAGTTAGATTGATAATAATAAGACTAATAAGTATAGTAATTGTCGTTCTATCGATCATATAAGCATAATATGGCTAATAATATGAGTTAGATTGATAATAATAAGACTAATAAGTATAGTAATTGTCGTTCTATCGATCACATAAGCATAATATGGCTAATAATACGAGTTAGATTGTTAGTAATAACAGTAGTGAGTATAGTAATTGTCGTTCTATCGATCATATAAGCATAATATGGCTAATAATATGAGTTAGATTGATAACAATAAGAGTAATGAGCATAGTAGTTGTCGTTCTATCGATCATATAAGCATAATATGGCTAATAATATGAGTCAGATTGATAATAATAAGAGTAATAAGTATAGTAATTATCGTTCTACCGATCATACAAGCATAATATGGTTAATAATATGAGTTAGATTGATAATAGTGAGTGTAATAAGTATAGTAATTGTCGTTCTGTCGATCATATAAGCATAATATTGCTAATAATATGAGTTAGATTGATAATAATAAGAGTAATGAGTATAGTTATTGTCGTTCTATCGATCATGTAAGCATAGTATGGCTAATAACATGAGTTAGATTGATAATAATAAGAGTAATAAGTATAGTAATTGTCGTTCTATCGATCGCATAAGCATAATATGGCTAATAATATGAGTTAGATTGATAATAATAAGACTAATAAGTATAGTAATTGTCGTTCTATCGATCATATAAGCATAATATGGCTAATAATATGAGTTAGATTGATAATAATAAGAGTAATAAGTATAGTAATTGTCGTTCTATCGATCATATAAGCATAATATGGCTAATAATATGAGCTAGATTGATAATAATAAGATTAATAAGTATAGTAATTATCGTTCTACCGATCATACAAGCATAATATGGTTAATAATATGAGTTAGATTGATAATAGTGAGTGTAATAAGTATAGTAATTGTCGTTCTGTCGATCATATAAGCATAATACGGCTAATAATATGAGTTAGATTGATAATAATAAGAGTAATAAGTATAGTAATTGTCGTTCTATCGATCATATACGCATAATATGGCTAATAATATGAGTTAGATTGATAACAATAAGAGTAATGAGCATAGTAGTTGTCGTTCTATCGATCATATAAGCATAATATGGCTAATAATATGAGTCAGATTGATAATAATAAGAGTAATAAGTATAGTAATTGTCGTTCTATCGATCATATCTGCATAATATGGTTAATAATATGAGTTAGATTGATAACAGTGAGTGTAATAAGTATAGTAATTGTCGTTCTATCAATCATATAAGCATAATATGGCTAATAATATGTGTTAGATTGATAATAATAAGAGTAATGAGTATAGTAGTTGTAGTTCTATCGATCATATCTGCATAATATGGTTAATAATATGAGTTAGATTGATAATAATAAGAGAAATAAGTATAGTAATTGTAGTTCTACCGATCATATAAGCATAATATGGCTAATAATATGAGTTAGATTGATAGTAATAACAGTAGTGAGTATAGTAATTGTCGTTCTATCGATCATATAAGCATAATATGGCTAATAATACGAGTTAGATTGATAATAATAAGACTAATAAGTATAGTAATTGTCGTTCTATCGATCATATAAGCATAATATGGCTAATAATATGAGTTAGATTGATAACAATAAGAGTAACGAGTATAGTAATTGTCGTTCTATCGATCATATAAGCATAATATGGCTAATAATACGAGTTAGATTGATAATAATAAGAGTAATAAGTATAGTAATTATCGTTCTACCGATCATACAAGCATAATATGGCTAATAATATGAGTCAGATTGATAATAATAAGAGTAATAAGTATAGTAATTGTCGTTCTATCGATCATATAAGCATAATATTGCTAATAATATGAGTTAGATTGATAATAATAAGAGTAATGAGTATAGTTATTGTCGTTCTATCGATCATGTAAGCATAGTATGGCTAATAACATGAGTTAGATTGATAATAATAAGAGTAATAAGTATAGTAATTGTCGTTCTATCGATCACATAAGCATAATATCGCTAATAATATGAGTTAGATTGATAATAATAAGACTAATAAGTATAGTAATTGTCGTTCTATCGATCATATAAGCATAATATGGCTAATAATATGAGTTAGATTGATAACAATAAGAGTAATGAGTATAGTAATTGTCGTTCTATCGATCATATAAGCATAATATGGCTAATAATATGAGTTAGATTGATAATAATAATAGTAATAAGTATAGTAATTGTCGTTCTATCGATCACATAAGCATAATATGGCTAATAATACGAGTTAGATTGATAGTAATAACAGTAGTGAGTATAGTAATTGTCGTTCTATCGATCATATAAGCATAATATGGCTAATAATATGAGTTAGATTGATAACAATAAGAGTAATGAGCATAGTAGTTGTCGTTCTATCGATCATATAAGCATAATATGGCTAATAATATGAGTCAGATTGATAATAATAAGAGTAATAAGTATAGTAATTGTCGTTCTATCGATCATATCTGCATAATATGGTTAATAATATGAGTTAGATTGATAACAGTGAGTGTAATAAGTATAGTAATTGTCGTTCTATCAATCATATAAGCATAATATGGCTAATAATATGTGTTAGATTGATAATAATAAGAGTAATGAGTATAGTAATTGTCGTTCTATCGATCATATAAGCATAATATGGCTAATAATATGAGTTAGATTGATAATAATAAGAGTAAAAAGAATAGTAATTGTCGTTCTATCGATCATATAAGCATAATATGGCTAATAATACGAGTTAGATTGATAATAATAAGACTAATAAGTATAGTAATTGTCGTTCTATCGATCATATAAGCATAATATGGCTAATAATATGAGTTAGATTGATAACAATAAGAGTAACGAGTATAGTAATTGTCGTTCTATCGATCATATAAGCATAATATGGCTAATAATACGAGTTAGATTGATAATAATAAGAGTAATAAGTATAGTAATTATCGTTCTACCGATCATACAAGCATAATATGGCTAATAATATGAGTCAGATTGATAATAATAAGAGTAATAAGTATAGTAATTGTCGTTCTATCGATCATATAAGCATAATATTGCTAATAATATGAGTTAGATTGATAATAATAAGAGTAATGAGTATAGTAATTGTCGTTCTATCGATCATATAAGCATAATATGGCTAATAATATGAGTTAGATTGATAATAATAATAGTAATAAGTATAGTAATTGTCGTTCTATCGATCACATAAGCATAATATGGCTAATAATACGAGTTAGATTGATAGTAATAACAGTAGTGAGTATAGTAATTGTCGTTCTATCGATCATATAAGCATAATATGGCTAATAATACGAGTTAGATTGATAATAATAAGACTAATAAGTATAGTAATTGTCGTTCTATCGATCATATAAGCATAATATGGCTAATAATATGAGATAGATTGATAATAATAAGACTAATAAGTATAGTAATTGTCGTTCTATCGATCATATAAGCATAATATGGCTAATAATATGAGTTAGATTGATAATAATAAGAGTAATAAGTATAGTAATTGTCGTTCTATCGATCATATAAGCATAATATGGCTAATAATATGAGCTAGATTGATAATAATAAGATTAATAAGTATAGTAATTATCGTTCTACCGATCATACAAGCATAATATGGTTAATAATATGAGTTAGATTGATAATAGTGAGTGTAATAAGTATAGTAATTGTCGTTCTGTCGATCATATAAGCATAATACGGCTAATAATATGAGTTAGATTGATAATAATAAGAGTAATAAGTATAGTAATTGTCGTTCTATCGATCATATAAGCATAATATGGCTAATAATATGAGTTAGATTGATAATAATAAGAGTAATGAGTATAGTAATTGTCGTTCTACCGATCATATAAGCATAATATGGCTAATAATATGAGTCAGATTGATAATAATAAGAGTAATAAGTATAGTAATTGCCGTTCTATCGATCATATCTGCATAATATGGTTAATAATATGAGTTAGATTGATAACAGTGAGTGTAATAAGTATAGTAATTGTCGTTCTATCAATCATATAAGCATAATATGGCTAATAATATGTGTTAGATTGATAATAATAAGAGTAATGAGTATAGTAGTTGTAGTTCTATCGATCATATCTGCATAATATGGTTAATAATATGAGTTAGATTGATAATAATAAGAGAAATAAGTATAGTAATTGTAGTTCTACCGATCATATAAGCATAATATGGCTAATAATATGAGTTAGATTGATAATAATAAGAGAAAAAGAATAGTAATTGTCGTCCTATCGATCATATAAGCATAATATGGCTAATAATACGAGTTAGATTGATAGTAATAACAGTAGTGAGTATAGTAATTGTCGTTCTATCGATCATATAAGCATAATATGGCTAATAATGTGAGTTAGATTGATAACAATAAGAGTAATGAGTATAGTAATTGTCGTTCTATCGATCATATAAGCATAATATGGCTAATAATATGAGTTAGATTGATAATAATAAGACTAATAAGTATAGTAATTGTCGTTCTATCGATCATATAAGCATAATATGGCTAATAATATGAGTTAGATTGATAATAATAAGAGTAATAAGTATAGTAATTGTCGTTCTATCGATCACATAAGCATAATATGGCTAATAATACGAGTTAGATTGATAGTAATAACAGTAGTGAGTATAGTAATTGTCGTTCTATCGATCATATAAGCATAATATGGCTAATAATATGAGTTAGATTGATAACAATAAGAGTAATGGTTATAGTAATTGTCGTTCTATCGATCATATAAGCATAATATGGCTAATAATATGAGTTAGATTGATAATAATAAGACTAATAAGTATGGTAATTGTCGTTCTATCGATCATATAAGCATAATATGGCTAATAACTGGAGTTAGATTGATAATAATAAGAGTAAAAAGTATAGTAATTGTCGTTCTATCGATCATATAAGCATAATATGGCTAATAATATGAGTTAGATTGATAATAATAAGAGTAATAAGTATAGTAATTGTCGTTCTATCGATCATATAAGCATAATATGGCTAATAATATGAGCTAGATTGATAATAATAAGAGTAATAAGTATAGTAATTATCGTTCTACCGATCATACAAGCATAATATGGTTAATAATATGAGTTAGATTGATAATAGTGAGTGTAATAAGTATAGTAATTGTCCTTCTATCGATCATATAAGCATAATATGGCTAATAATATGAGTTAGATTGATAATAATAAGACTAATAAGTATAGTAATTGTCGTTCGATCGATCATATAAGCATAATATGGCTAATAATATGAGTTAGATTGATAATAATAAGAGTAATAAGTATAGTAATTGTCGTTCTATCGATCATATAAGCATAATATGGCTAATAATATGAGCTAGATTGATAATAATAAGATTAATAAGTATAGTAATTATCGTTCTACCGATCATACAAGCATAATATGGTTAATAATATGAGTTAGATTGATAATAGTGAGTGTAATAAGTATAGTAATTGTCGTTCTGTCGATCATATAAGCATAATACGGCTAATAATATGAGTTAGATTGATAATAATAAGAGTAATAAGTATAGTAATTGTCGTTCTATCGATCATATAAGCATAATATGGCTAATAATATGAGTTAGATTGATAACAATAAGAGTAATGAGTATAGTTATTGTCGTTCTATCGATCATGTAAGCATAGTATGGCTAATAATATGAGTTAGATTGATAATAATAAGACTAATAAGTATAGTAATTGTCGTTCTATCGATCATATAAGCATAATATGGCTAATAATATGAGTTAGATTGATAATAATAAGAGTAAAAAGAATAGTAATTGTCGTTCTATCGATCATATAAGCATAATATGGCTAATAATACGAGTTAGATTGATAATAATAAGACTAATAAGTATAGTAATTGTCGTTCTATCGATCATATAAGCATAATATGGCTAATAATATGAGTTAGATTGATAATAATAAGACTAATAAGTATAGTAATTGTCGTTCTATCGATCACATAAGCATAATATGGCTAATAATACGAGTTAGATTGATAGTAATAACAGTAGTGAGTATAGTAATTGTCGTTCTATCGATCATATAAGCATAATATGGCTAATAATATGAGTTAGATTGATAACAATAAGAGTAATGAGCATAGTAGTTGTCGTTCTATCGATCATATAAGCATAATATGGCTAATAATATGAGTCAGATTGATAATAATAAGAGTAATAAGTATAGTAATTATCGTTCTACCGATCATACAAGCATAATATGGTTAATAATATGAGTTAGATTGATAATAGTGAGTGTAATAAGTATAGTAATTGTCGTTCTGTCGATCATATAAGCATAATACGGCTAATAATATGAGTTAGATTGATAATAATAAGAGTAATAAGTATAGTAATTGTCGTTCTATCGATCTTATAAGCATAATATGGCTAATAATATGAGTTAGATTGATAACAATAAGAGTAATGAGTATAGTTATTGTCGTTCTATCGATCATGTAAGCATAGTATGGCTAATAATATGAGTTAGATTGATAACAGTGAGTGTAATAAGTATAGTAATTGTCGTCCTATCAATCATATAAGCATAATATGGCTAATAATATGTGTTAGATTGATAATAATAAGAGTAATGAGTATAGTAGTTGTAGTTCTATCGATCATATCTGCATAATATGGTTAATAATATGAGTTAGATTGATAATAATAAGAGAAATAAGTATAGTAATTGTAGTTCTACCGATCATATAAGCATAATATGGCTAATAATATGAGTTAGATTGATAATAATAAGAGTAAAAAGAATAGTAATTGTCGTTCTATCGATCATATAAGCATAATATGGCTAATAATACGAGTTAGATTGATAATAATAAGACTAATAAGTATAGTAATTGTCGTTCTATCGATCATATAAGCATAATATGGCTAATAATATGAGTTAGATTGATAACAATAAGAGTAACGAGTATAGTAATTGTCGTTCTATCGATCATATAAGCATAATATGGCTAATAATACGAGTTAGATTGATAATAATAAGAGTAATAAGTATAGTAATTATCGTTCTACCGATCATACAAGCATAATATGGCTAATAATATGAGTCAGATTGATAACAATAAGAGTAATAAGTATAGTAATTGTCGTTCTATCGATCATATAAGCATAATATTGCTAATAATATGAGTTAGATTGATAATAATAAGAGTAATGAGTATAGTTATTGTCGTTCTATCGATCATGTAAGCATAGTATGGCTAATAACATGAGTTAGATTGATAATAATAAGAGTAATAAGTATAGTAATTGTCGTTCTATCGATCACATAAGCATAATATGGCTAATAATATGAGTTAGATTGATAATAATAAGACTAATAAGTATAGTAATTGTCGTTCTATCGATCATATAAGCATAATATGGCTAATAATATGAGTTAGATTGATAATAATAAGAGTAATAAGTATAGTAATTGTCGTTCTATCGATCATATAAGCATAATATGGCTAATAATATGAGCTAGATTGATAATAATAAGATTAATAAGTATAGTAATTATCGTTCTACCGATCATACAAGCATAATATGGTTAATAATATGAGTTAGATTGATAATAGTGAGTGTAATAAGTATAGTAATTGTCGTTCTGTCGATCATATAAGCATAATGCGGCTAATAATATGAGTTAGATTGATAATAATAAGAGTAATAAGTATAGTAATTGTCGTTCTATCGATCATATAAGCATAATATGGCTAATAATATGAGTTAGATTGATAACAATAAGAGTAATGAGTATAGTTATTGTCGTTCTATCGATCATGTAAGCATAGTATGGCTAATAATATGAGTTAGATTGATAATAATAAGACTAATAAGTATAGTAATTGTCGTTCTATCGATCATATAAGCATAATATGGCTAATAATATGAGTTAGATTGATAATAATAAGAGTAAAAAGAATAGTAATTGTCGTTCTATCGATCATATAAGCATAATATGGCTAATAATACGAGTTAGATTGATAATAATAAGACTAATAAGTATAGTAATTGTCGTTCTATCGATCATATAAGCATAATATGGCTAATAATATGAGTTAGATTGATAATAGTAAGACTAATAAGTATAGTAATTGTCGTTCTATCGATCATATAAGCATAATATGGCTAATAATATGAGTTAGATTGATAATAATAAGAGTAATAAGTATAGTAATTGTCGTTCTATCGATCACATAAGCATAATATGGCTAATAATACGAGTTAGATTGATAGTAATAACAGTAGTGAGTATAGTAATTGTCGTTCTATCGATCATATAAGCATAATATGGCTAATAATATGAGTTAGATTGATAACAATAAGAGTAATGAGCATAGTAGTTGTCGTTCTATCGATCATATAAGCATAATATGGCTAATAATATGAGTCAGATTGATAATAATAAGAGTAATAAGTATAGTAATTGTCGTTCTATCGATCATATCTGCATAATATGGTTAATAATATGAGTTAAATTGATAACAGTGAGTGTAATAAGTATAGTAATTGTCGTTCTATCAATCATATAAGCATAATATGGCTAATAATATGTGTTAGATTGATAATAATAAGAGTAATGAGTATAGTAGTTGTAGTTCTATCGATCATATCTGCATAATATGGTTAATAATATGAGTTAGATTGATAATAATAAGAGAAATAAGTATAGTAATTGTAGTTCTACCGATCATATAAGCATAATATGGCTAATAATATGAGTTAGATTGATAGTAATAACAGTAGTGAGTATAGTAATTGTCGTTCTATCGATCATATAAGCATAATATGGCTAATAATACGAGTTAGATTGATAATAATAAGACTAATAAGTATAGTAATTGTCGTTCTATCGATCATATAAGCATAATATGGCTAATAATATGAGTTAGATTGATAACAATAAGAGTAACGAGTATAGTAATTGTCGTTCTACCGATCATATAAGCATAATATGGCTAATAATACTAGTTAGATTGATAATAATAAGAGTAATAAGTATAGTAATTATCGTTCTACCGATCATACAAGCATAATATGGCTAATAATATGAGTCAGATTGATAATAATAAGAGTAATAAGTATAGTAATTGTCGTTCTATCGATCATATAAGCATAATATTGCTAATAATATGAGTTAGATTGATAATAATAAGAGTAATGAGTATAGTTATTGTCGTTCTATCGATCATGTAAGCATAGTATGGCTAATAACATGAGTTAGATTGATAATAATAAGAGTAATAAGTATAGTAATTGTCGTTCTATCGATCACATAAGCATAATATGGCTAATAATATGAGTTAGATTGATAATAATAAGACTAATAAGTATAGTAATTGTCGTTCTATCGATCATATAAGCATAATATGGCTAATAATATGAGTTAGATTGATAATAATAAGAGTAATAAGTATAGTAATTGTCGTTCTATCGATCATATAAGCATAATATGGCTAATAATATGAGCTAGATTGATAATAATAAGATTAATAAGTATAGTAATTATCGTTCTACCGATCATACAAGCATAATATGGTTAATAATATGAGTTAGATTGATAATAGTGAGTGTAATAAGTATAGTAATTGTCGTTCTGTCGATCATATAAGCATAATGCGGCTAATAATATGAGTTAGATTGATAATAATAAGAGTAATAAGTATAGTAATTGTCGTTCTATCGATCATATAAGCATAATATGGCTAATAATATGAGTTAGATTGATAACAATAAGAGTAATGAGTATAGTTATTGTCGTTCTATCGATCATGTAAGCATAGTATGGCTAATAATATGAGTTAGATTGATAATAATAAGACTAATAAGTATAGTAATTGTCGTTCTATCGATCATATAAGCATAATATGGCTAATAATATGAGTTAGATTGATAATAATAAGAGTAAAAAGAATAGTAATTGTCGTTCTATCGATCATATAAGCATAATATGGCTAATAATACGAGTTAGATTGATAATAATAAGACTAATAAGTATAGTAATTGTCGTTCTATCGATCATATAAGCATAATATGGCTAATAATACGAGTTAGATTGATAGTAATAACAGTAGTGAGTATAGTAATTGTCGTTCTATCGATCATATAAGCATAATATGGCTAATAATATGAGTTAGATTGATAACAATAAGAGTAATGAGCATAGTAGTTGTCGTTCTATCGATCATATAAGCATAATATGGCTAATAATATGAGTCAGATTGATAATAATAAGAGTAATAAGTATAGTAATTGTCGTTCTATCGATCATATCTGCATAATATGGTTAATAATATGAGTTAGATTGATAACAGTGAGTGTAATAAGTATAGTAATTGTCGTTCTATCAATCATATAAGCATAATATGGCTAATAATATGTGTTAGATTGATAATAATAAGAGTAATGAGTATAGTAGTTGTAGTTCTATCGATCATATCTGCATAATATGGTTAATAATATGAGTTAGATTGATAATAATAAGAGAAATAAGTATAGTAATTGTAGTTCTACCGATCATATAAGCATAATATGGCTAATAATATGAGTTAGATTGATAGTAATAACAGTAGTGAGTATAGTAATTGTCGTTCTATCGATCATATAAGCATAATATGGCTAATAATACGAGTTAGATTGATAATAATAAGACTAATAAGTATAGTAATTGTCGTTCTATCGATCATATAAGCATAATATGGCTAATAATATGAGTTAGATTGATAACAATAAGAGTAACGAGTATAGTAATTGTCGTTCTATCGATCATATAAGCATAATATGGCTAATAATACTAGTTAGATTGATAATAATAAGAGTAATAAGTATAGTAATTATCGTTCTACCGATCATACAAGCATAATATGGCTAATAATATGAGTCAGATTGATAATAATAAGAGTAATAAGTATAGTAATTGTCGTTCTATCGATCATATAAGCATAATATTGCTAATAATATGAGTTAGATTGATAATAATAAGAGTAATGAGTATAGTTATTGTCGTTCTATCGATCATGTAAGCATAGTATGGCTAATAACATGAGTTAGATTGATAATAATAAGAGTAATAAGTATAGTAATTGTCGTTCTATCGATCACATAAGCATAATATGGCTAATAATATGAGTTAGATTGATAATAATAAGACTAATAAGTATAGTAATTGTCGTTCTATCGATCATATAAGCATAATATGGCTAATAATATGAGTTAGATTGATAACAATAAGAGTAATGAGTATAGTAATTGTCGTTCTATCGATCATATAAGCATAATATGGCTAATAATATGAGTTAGATTGATAATAATAATAGTAATAAGTATAGTAATTGTCGTTCTATCGATCACATAAGCATAATATGGCTAATAATACGAGTTAGATTGATAGTAATAACAGTAGTGAGTATAGTAATTGTCGTTCTATCGATCATATAAGCATAATATGGCTAATAATATGAGTTAGATTGATAACAATAAGAGTAATGAGCATAGTAGTTGTCGTTCTATCGATCATATAAGCATAATATGGCTAATAATATGAGTCAGATTGATAATAATAAGAGAAATAAGTATAGTAATTGTCGTTCTATCGATCATATCTGCATAATATGGTTAATAATATGAGTTAGATTGATAACAGTGAGTGTAATAAGTATAGTAATTGTCGTTCTATCAATCATATAAGCATAATATGGCTAATAATATGTGTTAGATTGATAATAATAAGAGTAATGAGTATAGTAGTTGTAGTTCTATCGATCATATCTGCATAATATGGTTAATAATATGAGTTAGATTGATAATAATAAGAGAAATAAGTATAGTAATTGTAGTTCTACCGATCATATAAGCATAATATGGCTAATAATATGAGTTAGATTGATAATAATAAGACTAATAAGTATAGTAATTGTCGTTCTATCGATCATATAAGCATAATATGGCTAATAATATGAGTTAGATTGATAATAATAAGAGTAAAAAGAATAGTAATTGTCGTTCTATCGATCATATAAGCATAATATGGCTAATAATACGAGTTAGATTGATAATAATAAGACTAATAAGTATAGTAATTGTCGTTCTATCGATCATATAAGCATAATATGGCTAATAATATGAGTTAGATTGATAACAATAAGAGTAACGAGTATAGTAATTGTCGTTCTATCGATCATATAAGCATAATATGGCTAATAATACGAGTTAGATTGATAATAATAAGAGTAATAAGTATAGTAATTGTCGTTCTATCGATCATATAAGCATAATATTGCTAATAATATGAGTTAGATTGATAATAATAAGAGTAATGAGTATAGTAATTGTCGTTCTATCGATCATATAAGCATAATATGGCTAATAATATGAGTTAGATTGATAATAATAATAGTAATAAGTATAGTAATTGTCGTTCTATCGATCACATAAGCATAATATGGCTAATAATACGAGTTAGATTGATAGTAATAACAGTAGTGAGTATAGTAATTGTCGTTCTATCGATCATATAAGCATAATATGGCTAATAATATGAGTTAGATTGATAACAATAAGAGTAATGAGTATAGTAATTGTCGTTCTATCGATCATATAAGCATAATATGGCTAATAATACGAGTTAGATTGATAGTAATAACAGTAGTGAGTATAGTAATTGTCGTTCTATCGATCATATAAGCATAATATGGCTAATAATATGAGCTAGATTGATAATAATAAGATTAATAAGTATAGTAATTATCGTTCTACCGATCATACAAGCATAATATGGTTAATAATATGAGTTAGATTGATAATAGTGAGTGTAATAAGTATAGTAATTGTCGTTCTGTCGATCATATAAGCATAATACGGCTAATAATATGAGTTAGATTGATAATAATAAGAGTAATAAGTATAGTAATTGTCGTTCTATCGATCATATAAGCATAATATGGCTAATAATATGAGTTAGATTGATAACAATAAGAGTAATGAGTATAGTTATTGTCGTTCTATCAATCATGTAAGCATAGTATGGCTAATAATATGAGTTAGATTGATAATAATAAGACTAATAAGTATAGTAATTGTCGTTCTATCGATCATATAAGCATAATATGGCTAATAATACGAGTTAGATTGATAATAATAAGACTAATAAGTATAGTAATTGTCGTTCTATCGATCATATAAGCATAATATGGCTAATAATACGAGTTAGATTGATAATAATAAGACTAATAAGTATAGTAATTGTCGTTCTATCGATCATATAAGCATAATATGGCTAATAATATGAGTTAGATTGATAACAATAAGAGTAACGAGTATAGTAATTGTCGTTCTATCGATCATATAAGCATAATATGGCTAATAATACGAGTTAGATTGATAATAATAAGAGTAATAAGTATAGTAATTATCGTTCTACCGATCATACAAGCATAATATGGCTAATAATATGAGTCAGATTGATAATAATAAGAGTAATAAGTATAGTAATTGTCGTTCTATCGATCATATAAGCATAATATTGCTAATAATATGAGTTAGATTGATAATAATAAGAGTAATGAGTATAGTTATTGTCGTTCTATCGATCATGTAAGCATAGTATGGCTAATAACATGAGTTAGATTGATAATAATAAGAGTAATAAGTATAGTAATTGTCGTTCTATCGATCACATAAGCATAATATGGCTAATAATATGAGTTAGATTGATAATAATAAGACTAATAAGTATAGTAATTGTCGTTCTATCGATCATATAAGCATAATATGGCTAATAATATGAGTTAGATTGATAATAATAAGAGTAATAAGTATAGTAATTGTCGTTCTATCGATCATATAAGCATAATATGGCTAATAATATGAGCTAGATTGATAATAATAAGATTAATAAGTATAGTAATTATCGTTCTACCGATCATACAAGCATAATATGGTTAATAATATGAGTTAGATTGATAATAGTGAGTGTAATAAGTATAGTAATTGTCGTTCTGTCGATCATATAAGCATAATACGGCTAATAATATGAGTTAGATTGATAATAATAAGAGTAATAAGTATAGTAATTGTCGTTCTATCGATCATATAAGCATAATATGGCTAATAATATGAGTTAGATTGATAACAATAAGAGTAATGAGTATAGTTATTGTCGTTCTATCAATCATGTAAGCATAGTATGGCTAATAATATGAGTTAGATTGATAATAATAAGACTAATAAGTATAGTAATTGTCGTTCTATCGATCATATAAGCATAATATGGCTAATAATATGAGTTAGATTGATAATAATAAGAGTAAAAAGAATAGTAATTGTCGTTCTATCGATCATATAAGCATAATATGGCTAATAATACGAGTTAGATTGATAATAATAAGACTAATAAGTATAGTAATTGTCGTTCTATCGATCATATAAGCATAATATGGCTAATAATATGAGTTAGATTGATAATAATAAGACTAATAAGTATAGTAATTGTCGTTCTATCGATCATATAAGCATAATATGGCTAATAATATGAGTTAGATTGATAATAATAAGAGTAATAAGTATAGTAATTGTCGTTCTATCGATCACATAAGCATAATATGGCTAATAATACGAGTTAGATTGATAGTAATAACAGTAGTGAGTATAGTAATTGTCGTTCTATCGATCATATAAGCATAATATGGCTAATAATATGAGTTAGATTGATAACAATAAGAGTAATGAGCATAGTAGTTGTCGTTCTATCGATCATATAAGCATAATATGGCTAATAATATGAGTCAGATTGATAATAATAAGAGTAATAAGTATAGTAATTGTCGTTCTATCGATCATATCTGCATAATATGGTTAATAATATGAGTTAGATTGATAACAGTGAGTGTAATAAGTATAGTAATTGTCGTTCTATCAATCATATAAGCATAATATGGCTAATAATATGTGTTAGATTGATAATAATAAGAGTAATGAGTATAGTAGTTGTAGTTCTATCGATCATATCTGCATAATATGGTTAATAATATGAGTTAGATTGATAATAATAAGAGAAATAAGTATAGTAATTGTAGTTCTACCGATCATATAAGCATAATATGGCTAATAATATGAGTTAGATTGATAGTAATAACAGTAGTGAGTATAGTAATTGTCGTTCTATCGATCATATAAGCATAATATGGCTAATAATACGAGTTAGATTGATAATAATAAGACTAATAAGTATAGTAATTGTCGTTCTATCGATCATATAAGCATAATATGGCTAATAATATGAGTTAGATTGATAACAATAAGAGTAACGAGTATAGTAATTGTCGTTCTATCGATCATATAAGCATAATATGGCTAATAATACTAGTTAGATTGATAATAATAAGAGTAATAAGTATAGTAATTATCGTTCTACCGATCATACAAGCATAATATGGCTAATAATATGAGTCAGATTGATAATAATAAGAGTAATAAGTATAGTAATTGTCGTTCTATCGATCATATAAGCATAATATTGCTAATAATATGAGTTAGATTGATAATAATAAGAGTAATGAGTATAGTAATTGTCGTTCTATCGATCATATAAGCATAATATGGCTAATAATATGAGTTAGATTGATAATAATAATAGTAATAAGTATAGTAATTGTCGTTCTATCGATCACATAAGCATAATATGGCTAATAATACGAGTTAGATTGATAGTAATAACAGTAGTGAGTATAGTAATTGTCGTTCTATCGATCATATAAGCATAATATGGCTAATAATATGAGTTAGATTGATAACAATAAGAGTAATGAGCATAGTAGTTGTCGTTCTATCGATCATATAAGCATAATATGGCTAATAATATGAGTCAGATTGATAATAATAAGAGTAATAAGTATAGTAATTGTCGTTCTATCGATCATATCTGCATAATATGGTTAATAATATGAGTTAGATTG
>NW_027473860.1:30454-131416 GCF_050947335.1 Megachile rotundata
TTAGATTGATAATAATAACAGTAATAAGTACAGTAATTGTCGTTCTATCGATAATATAAGCATAATATGGCTAATAATATGAGTTAGGTTGATAATAATAAGAGTAATAAGTATAGTAAATGTCGTGCTATCGATCATATCTGCATAATATGGTTAATAATATGAGTTAGATTGATAATAATAATCGTAATAAGTATAGTAATTGTCGTTCTATCGATCATATAAGCATAATATGGCTAATAATATGAGTTAGATTGATAATAGTAAGTGTGATAAGTATAGTAATTGTCGTTCTATCGATCATATATGCATAATATGGCTAATAATATGAGTTAGATTGATAATAATAACAGTAATAAGTACAGTAATTGTCGTTCTATCGATAATATAAGCATAATATGGCTAATAATATGAGTTAGGTTGATAATAATAACAGTAATAAGTATAGTAAATGTCGTGCTATCGATCATATCTGCATAATATGGTTAATAATATGAGTTAGATTGATAATAATAATAGTAATATGTATAGTAATTGTCGTTCTATCGATCATATAAGCATAATATGGCTAATAATATGAGTTAGATTGATAATAATAAGAGTAATAAGTATAGTAATTGTCGTTCTATCGATCATTTAAGCATAATATGGCTAGTAATATGAGTTAGATTGATAATAATAAGAGTAATAAGTATAGTAATTGTCGTTCTGTCGATCATATAAGCATAATATGGCTAATAATATGAGTTAGCTTGATAATAATAAGAGTAATAAGTATAGTAATTGTCGTTCTATCGATCATTTAAGCATAATATGGCTAATAATATGAGTTAGATTGATAATAATAAGAGTAATAAGTATAGTAATTGTCGTTCTATCGATCATTTAAGCATAATATGGCTAGTAATATGAGTTAGATTGATAATAATAAGAGTAATAAGTATAGTAATTGTCGTTCTGTCGATCATATAAGCATAATATGGCTAATAATATGAGTTAGCTTGATAATAATAAGAGTAATAAGTATAGTAATTGTAGTTCTATCGATCGTATCTGCATAGTATGCTTAATAATATGAGTTAGATTCATAGTAATAAGAGTAATAAGTATAGTAATTGTCGTTCTATCGATCATCTAAGCATAATATGGCTAATAATATGAGTTAGGTTGATAATACTAAGAGTAGTGAGTATAGTAATTGTCGTTCTATCGATCATATAAGCATAATATGGCTAATAATATGAGTTAGATTGATAATAGTGAGTGTAATTAGTATAGTAATTGTCGTCCTATCGATCATATTAGCATAATATGGTTAATAATATGAGTTAGATCGATAATGATAAGAGTAATAAGTACAGTAATTGTCGTTCTATCGATCATATAAGCATAATATGGCTAATAGTATGAGTAAGATTTATAATAATAATAGTAATAAGTATAGAAATTGTCGTTCTATCGATCATTTAAGCATAATATGGCTAATAATATGAGTTAGATTGATAATAATAACAGTAATAAGTACAGTAATTGTCGTTCTATCGATAATATAAGCATAATATGGCTAATAATATGAGTTAGATCGATAATGATAAGAGTAATAAGTACAGTAATTGTCGTTCTATCGATCATATATGCATAATATGGCTAATAATATGAGTTAGATTGATAATAATAATAGTAAAAAGTATAGTAATTGTCGTTCTATCGATCATTTAAGCATAATATGGCTAATAATATGAGTTAAATTGTTAATAATAACAGTAATAAGTACAGTAATTGTCGTTCCATCGATAATATAAGCATAATATGGCTAATAATATGAGTTAGATCGAAAATGATAAGAGTAATAAGTACAGTAATTGTCGTTCTATCGATCATATAAGCATAATATGCCTAATAATATGAGTTAGATTGATAATAATAACAGTAATAAGTACAGTAATTGTCGTTCTATCGATAATATAAGCATAATATGGCTAATAATATGAGTTAGATTGATAATGATAAGAGTAATAAGTACAGTAATTGTCGTTCTATCGATAATATAAGCATAATATGGCTAATAATATGAGTTAGATCAATAATGATAAGCGTAATAAGTACAGTAATTGTCGTTCTATCGATCATATATGCATAATATGGCTAATAATATGAGTAAGATTGATAATAATAATAGTAATAAGTATAGTAATTGTCGTTCTATCGATTATTTAAGCATAATATGACTAATAATATGAATTAAATTGATAATAATAACAGTAATAAGTACAGTAATTGTCGTTCTATCAATAATATAAGCATAATATGACTAATAATATGAGTTAGATCGATAATGATAAGAGTAATAAGTACAGTAATTGTCGTTCTATCGATCATTTAAGCATAATATGGGTAATAATATGAGTTAGGTTGATAAAAATAAGAATAATAAGTATAGTAATTGTCGTTCTGTCGATCATATAAGCATAATATGGCTAATAATATGAGTTAAATTGATAATAGTAAGTGTAATAAGTATAGTAATTGTCGTTCTATCGATCATTTAAGCATAATACGGCTAATAATATGAGTTAGATTGATAATAATAAGAGTAATAAGTATAGTAATTGTCGTTCTATCGATCATTTAAGCATAATATGGCTAATAATATGAGTTAGGTTGATAATAATAAGAGTAGTGAGTATAGTAATTGTCGTTCTATCGATCATATAAGCATAATATGGCTAATAATATGAGTTAGATTGATGATAGTAAGTGTAATAAGTATAGTAATTGTCGTTCTATCGATCATATATGCATAATATGGCTAATAATATGAGTTAGATTGATAATAGTAAGTGTGATAAGTATAGTAATTGTCGTTCTATCGATCATATAAGCATAATATGGCTAATAATATGAGTTAGATTGATAATAATAAGAGTAATAAGTATAGTAATTGTCGTTCTATCGATCATTTAAGCATAATATGGCTAGTAATATGAGTTAGATTGATAATAATAAGAGTAATAAGTATAGTAATTGTCGTTCTGTCGATCATATAAGCATAATATGGCTAATAATATGAGTTAGCTTGATAATAATAAGAGTAATAAGTATAGTAATTGTAGTTCTATCGATCGTATCTGCATAGTATGCTTAATAATATGAGTTAGATTCATAATAATAACAGTAATAAGTATAGTAATTGTCGTTCTATCAATCATCTAAGCATAATATGGCTAATAATATGAGTTAGGTTGATAATAGTAAGAGTAGTGAGTATAGTAATTGTCGTTCTATCGATCATATAAGCATAATATGGCTAATAATATGAGTTAGATTGATAATAGTAATTGTAATAAGTATAGTAATTGTCGTTCTATCGATCATATATGCATAATATGGCTAGTAATATGAGTTAGATTGATAATAATAAGAGTAATAAGTATAGTAATTGTCGTTCTATCGATCATATAAGCATAATATGGTTAATAATATGAGTTTGATATGAATAAGAGTAATAAGTATAGTAATTGTCGTTCTATCGATCATATAAGCATAATATGGCTAATAATATGAGTAAGATTGATAATAATAATAGTAATAAGTATAGTAATTGTCGTTCTATCGATCATTTAAGCATAATATGGCTAATAATATGAGTTAGGTTGATAATAGTAAGAGTAGTGAGTATAGTAATTGTCGTTCTATCGATCATATAAGCATAATATGGCTAATAATATGAGTTAGATCGATAATGATAAGAGTAATAAGTACAGTAATTGTCGTTCTATCGATCATATAAGCATAATATGGCTAATAATATGAGTTAGATTGATAATAATAAGAGTAATGAGTATAGTAATTGTAGTTCTATCGATCATATCTGCATAATATGGTTAGTAATATGAGTTAGATTCATAATAATAAGAGTAATAAGTACAGTAATTGTCGTTCTATCGATCATATAAGCATAATATGGCTAATAATATGAGTAAGATTGATAATAATAATAGTAATAAGTATAGTAATTGTCGTTCTATCGATCATATAACCATAATACGGCTAAAAATATGAGTTAGATTGATAATAATACGAGTAATAAGTATAGTAATTGTCGTTCTATCGATCATTTAAGCATAATATGGCTAATAATATGAGTTAGATTGATAACAATAAGAGTAATGAGTATAGTAATTGTAGTTCTATCGATCGTATCTGCATAATATGGTTAATAATATGAGTTAGATTCATAACAATAAGAGTAATAAGTATAGTAATTGTCGTTCTATCGATCATTTAAGCATAATATGGGTAATAATATGAGTTAGGTTGATAAAAATAAGAATAATAAGTATAGTAATTGTCGTTCTGTCGATCATATAAGCATAATATGGCTAATAATATGAGTTAAATTGATAATAATAAGTGTAATAAGTATAGTAATTGTCGTTCTATCGATCATATATGCATAATATGGCTAATAATATGAGTTAGATTGATAATAATAACAGTAATAAGTACAGTAATTGTCGTTCTATCGATAATATAAGCATAATATGGCTAATAATATGAGTTAGGTTGATAATAATAAGAGTAATAAGTATAGTAAATGTCGTGCTATCGATCATATCTGCATAATATGGTTAATAATATGAGTTAGATTGATAATAATCATCGTAATAAGTATAGTAATTGTCGTTCTATCGATCATATAAGCATAATATGGCTAATAATATGAGTTGGATTGATAATAGTAAGTGTGATAAGTATAGTAATTGTCGTTCTATCGATCATATATGCATAATATGGCTAATAATATGAGTTAGATTGATAATAATAACAGTAATAAGTACAGTAATTGTCGTTCTATCGATAATATAAGCATAATATGGCTAATAATATGAGTTAGGTTGATAATAATAACAGTAATAAGTATAGTAAATGTCGTGCTATCGATCATATCTGCATAATATGGTTAATAATATGAGTTAGATTGATAATAATAATAGTAATATGTATAGTAATTGTCGTTCTATCGATCATATAAGCATAATATGGCTAATAATATGAGTTAGATTGATAATAATAAGAGTAATAAGTATAGTAATTGTCGTTCTATCGATCATTTAAGCATAATATGGCTAGTAATATGAGTTAGATTGATAATAATAAGAGTAATAAGTATAGTAATTGTCGTTCTGTCGATCATATAAGCATAATATGGCTAATAATATGAGTTAGCTTGATAATAATAAGAGTAATAAGTATAGTAATTGTCGTTCTATCGATCATTTAAGCATAATATGGCTAATAATATGAGTTAGATTGATAATAATAAGAGTAATAAGTATAGTAATTGTCGTTCTATCGATCATTTAAGCATAATATGGCTAGTAATATGAGTTAGATTGATAATAATAAGAGTAATAAGTATAGTAATTGTCGTTCTGTCGATCATATAAGCATAATATGGCTAATAATATGAGTTAGCTTGATAATAATAAGAGTAATAAGTATAGTAATTGTAGTTCTATCGATCGTATCTGCATAGTATGCTTAATAATATGAGTTAGATTCATAATAATAAGAGTAATAAGTATAGTAATTGTCGTTCTATCGATCATATAAGCATAATATGGCTAATAATATGAGTTGGATTGATAATAGTAAGTGTGATAAGTATAGTAATTGTCGTTCTATCGATCATATAAGCATAATATGGTTAATAATATGAGTTTGATATGAATAAGAGTAATAAGTATAGTAATTGTCGTTCTATCGATCATATAAGCATAATATGGCTAATAATATGAGTAAGATTGATAATAATAATAGTAATAAGTATAGTAATTGTCGTTCTATCGATCATTTAAGCATAATATGGCTAATAATATGAGTTAGGTTGATAATAGTAAGAGTAGTGAGTATAGTAATTGTCGTTCTATCGATCATATAAGCATAATATGGCTAATAATATGAGTTAGATCGATAATGATAAGAGTAATAAGTACAGTAATTGTCGTTCTATCGATCATATAAGCATAATATGGCTAATAATATGAGTTAGGTTGATAATAGTAAGAGTAGTGAGTATAGTAATTGTCGTTCTATCGATCATATAAGCATAATATGGCTAATAATATGAGTTAGATCGATAATGATAAGAGTAATAAGTACAGTAATTGTCGTTCTATCGATCATATAAGCATAATATGGCTAATAATATGAGTTAGATTGATAATAATAAGAGTAATGAGTATAGTAATTGTAGTTCTATCGATCATATCTGCATAATATGGCTAATAATATGAGTTAGATTGATAATAATAAGAGTAATAAGTATAGTAATTGTCGTTCTATCGATCATATATGCATAATATGGCTAATAATATGAGTTAGATTGATAATAGTAAGTGTAATAAGTATAGTAATTGTCGTTCTATCGATCATATATGCATAATATGGCTAATAATATGAGTTAGATTGATAATAATAACAGTAATAAGTACAGTAATTGTCGTTCTATCGATAATATAAGCATAATATGGCTAATAATATGAGTTAGATCGATAATGATAAGAGTAATAAGTACAGTAATTGTCGTTCTATCGATCATATATGCATAATATGGCTAATAATATGAGTAAGATTGATAATAATAATAGTAATAAGTATAATAATTGTCGTACTATCGATCATTTAAGCATAATATGGCTAATAATATGAGATAAATTGATAATAATAATAGTAATAAGTACAGTAATTGTCGTTCTATCGATAATATAAGCATAATATGGCTAATAATATGAGTTAGATCGATAATGATAAGAGTAATAAGTATAGTAATTGTCGTTCTATCGATCATATAAGCATAATATGGCTAATAATATGAGTTAGATCGATAATGATAAGAGTAATAAGTACAGTAATTGTCGTTCTATCGATGATATAAGCATAATATGGCTAATAATATGAATTAGATTGATAATAGTAAGAGTAATAAGTATAGTAATTGTCGTTCTATCGATCATATAAGCATAAGATGGTTAATAATATGAGTTAGATTGATAATAGTGAGTGTAATTAGTATAGTAATTGTCGTCCTATCGATCATATTAGCATAATATGGTTAATAATATGAGTTAGATCGATAATGATAAGAGTAATAAGTACAGTAATTGTCGTTCTATCGATCATATAAGCATAATATGGCTAATAATATGAGTAAGATTTATAATAATAATAGTAATAAGTATAGAAATTGTCGTTCTATCGATCATTTAAGCATAATATGGCTAATAATATGAGTTAGATTGATAATAATAACAGTAATAAGTACAGTAATTGTCGTTCTATCGATAATATAAGCATAATATGGCTAATAATATGAGTTAGATTGATAACAATAAGAGTAATAAGTATAGTAATTGTCGTTCTATCGATCATATATGCATAATATGGCTAATAATATGAGTTAGATTGATAATAATAACAGTAATAAGTACAGTAATTGTCGTTCTATCGATAATATAAGCATAATATGGCTAATAATATGAGATAGGTTGATAATAATAAGAGTAATAAGTATAGTAAATGTCGTGCTATCGATCATATCTGCATAATATGGTTAATAATATGAGTTAGATTGA
Source organism: Megachile rotundata (assembly GCF_050947335.1). Lineage (NCBI taxonomy): Eukaryota > Metazoa > Arthropoda > Insecta > Hymenoptera > Megachilidae > Megachile > Megachile rotundata. Next base: position 38,092 of record NW_027473860.1, read on the forward strand.
TAATAATCATCGTAATAAGTATAGTAATTGTCGTTCTATCGATCATATAAGCATAATATGGCTAATAATATGAGTTAGATTGATAATAGTAAGTGTGATAAGTATAGTAATTGTCGTTCTATCGATCATATAAGCATAATATGGCTAATAATATGAGTTAGATTGATAATAGTAATTGTAATAAGTATAGTAATTGTCGTTCTATCGATCATATATGCATAATATGGCTAGTAATATGAGTTAGATTGATAATAATAAGAGTAATAAGTATAGTAATTGTCGTTCTATCGATCATATAAGCATAATATGGTTAATAATATGAGTTTGATATGAATAAGAGTAATAAGTATAGTAATTGTCGTTCTATCGATCATATAAGCATAATATGGCTAATAATATGAGTAAGATTGATAATAATAATAGTAATAAGTATAGTAATTGTCGTTCTATCGATCATTTAAGCATAATATGGCTAATAATATGAGTTAGGTTGATAATAGTAAGAGTAGTGAGTATAGTAATTGTCGTTCTATCGATCATATAAGCATAATATGGCTAATAATATGAGTTAGATCGATAATGATAAGAGTAATAAGTACAGTAATTGTCGTTCTATCGATCATATAAGCATAATATGGCTAATAATATGAGTTAGATTGATAATAATAAGAGTAATGAGTATAGTAATTGTAGTTCTATCGATCATATCTGCATAATATGGCTAATAATATGAGTTAGATTGATAATAATAAGAGTAATAAGTATAGTAATTGTCGTTCTATCGATCATATATGCATAATATGGCTAATAATATGAGTTAGATTGATAATAGTAAGTGTAATAAGTATAGTAATTGTCGTTCTATCGATCATATATGCATAATATGGCTAATAATATGAGTTAGATTGATAATAATAACAGTAATAAGTACAGTAATTGTCGTTCTATCGATAATATAAGCATAATATGGCTAATAATATGAGTTAGATCGATAATGATAAGAGTAATAAGTACAGTAATTGTCGTTCTATCGATCATATATGCATAATATGGCTAATAATATGAGTAAGATTGATAATAATAATAGTAATAAGTATAGTAATTGTCGTACTATCGATCATTTAAGCATAATATGGCTAATAATATGAGATAAATTGATAATAATAATAGTAATAAGTACAGTAATTGTCGTTCTATCGATAATATAAGCATAATATGGCTAATAATATGAGTTAGATCGATAATGATAAGAGTAATAAGTATAGTAATTGTCGTTCTATCGATCATATAAGCATAATATGGCTAATAATATGAGTTAGATCGATAATGATAAGAGTAATAAGTACAGTAATTGTCGTTCTATCGATGATATAAGCATAATATGGCTAATAATATGAATTAGATTGATAATAGTAAGAGTAATAAGTATAGTAATTGTCGTTCTATCGATCATATAAGCATAAGATGGTTAATAATATGAGTTAGATTGATAATAGTGAGTGTAATTAGTATAGTAATTGTCGTCCTATCGATCATATTAGCATAATATGGTTAATAATATGAGTTAGATCGATAATGATAAGAGTAATAAGTACAGTAATTGTCGTTCTATCGATCATATAAGCATAATATGGCTAATAATATGAGAAAGATTTATAATAATAATAGTAATAAGTATAGAAATTGTCGTTCTATCGATCATTTAAGCATAATATGGCTAATAATATGAGTTAGATTGATAATAATAACAGTAATAAGTACAGTAATTGTCGTTCTATCGATAATATAAGCATAATATGGCTAATAATATGAGTTAGATTGATAACAATAAGAGTAATGAGTATAGTAATTGTAGTTCTATCGATCGTATCTGCATAATATGGTTAATAATATGAGTTAGATTCATAACAATAAGAGTAATAAGTATAGTAATTGTCGTTCTATCGATCATTTAAGCATAATATGGGTAATTATATGAGTTAGGTTGATAAAAATAAGAATAATAAGTATAGTAATTGTCGTTCTGTCGATCATATAAGCATAATATGGCTAATAATATGAGTTAAATTGATAATAATAAGTGTAATAAGTATAGTAATTGTCGTTCTATCGATCATATATGCATAATATGGCTAATAATATGAGTTAGATTGATAATAATAACAGTAATAAGTACAGTAATTGTCGTTCTATCGATAATATAAGCATAATATGGCTAATAATATGAGATAGGTTGATAATAATAAGAGTAATAAGTATAGTAAATGTCGTGCTATCGATCATATCTGCATAATATGGTTAATAATATGAGTTAGATTGATAATAATCATCGTAATAAGTATAGTAATTGTCGTTCTATCGATCATATAAGCATAATATGGCTAATAATATGAGTTAGATTGATAATAGTAAGTGTGATAAGTATAGTAATTGTCGTTCTATCGATCATATATGCATAATATGGCTAATAATATGAGTTAGATTGATAATAATAACAGTAATAAGTACAGTAATTGTCCTTCTGTCGATAATATAAGCATAATATGGCTAATAATATGAGTTAGATTGATAATAATAACAGTAATAAGTACAGTAATTGTCGTTCTATCGATAATATAAGCATAATATGGCTAATAATATGAGTTAGGTTGATAATAATAACAGTAATAAGTATAGTAAATGTCGTGCTATCGATCATATCTGCATAATATGGTTAATAATATGAGTTAGATTGATAATAATAATAGTAATATGTATAGTAATTGTCGTTCTATCGATCATATAAGCATAATATGGCTAATAATATGAGTTAGATTGATAATAATAAGAGTAATAAGTATAGTAATTGTCGTTCTATCGATCATTTAAGCATAATATGGCTAGTAATATGAGTTAGATTGATAATAATAAGAGTAATAAGTATAGTAATTGTCGTTCTGTCGATCATATAAGCATAATATGGCTAATAATATGAGTTAGCTTGATAATAATAAGAGTAATAAGTATAGTAATTGTCGTTCTATCGATCATTTAAGCATAATATGGCTAATAATATGAGTTAGATTGATAATAATAAGAGTAATAAGTATAGTAATTGTCGTTCTATCGATCATTTAAGCATAATATGGCTAGTAATATGAGTTAGATTGATAATAATAAGAGTAATAAGTATAGTAATTGTCGTTCTGTCGATCATATAAGCATAATATGGCTAATAATATGAGTTAGCTTGATAATAATAATAGTAATAAGTATAGAAATTGTCGTTCTATCGATCATTTAAGCATAATATGGCTAATAATATGAGTTAGATTGATAATAATAACAGTAATAAGTACAGTAATTGTCGTTCTATCGATAATATAAGCATAATATGGCTAATAATATGAGTTAGATCGATAATGATAAGAGTAATAAGTACAGTAATTGTCGTTCTATCGATCATATAAGCATAATATGGCTAATAATATGAGTTAGATTGATAATAGTAATTGTAATAAGTATAGTAATTGTCGTTCTATCGATCATATATGCATAATATGGCTAGTAATATGAGTTAGATTGATAATAATAAGAGTAATAAGTATAGTAATTGTCGTTCTATCGATCATATAAGCATAATATGGTTAATAATATGAGTTTGATATGAATAAGAGTAATAAGTATAGTAATTGTCGTTCTATCGATCATATAAGCATAATATGGCTAATAATATGAGTTAGATCGATAATGATAAGAGTAATAAGTACAGTAATTGTCGTTCTATCGATCATATAAGCATAATATGGCTAATAATATGAGTTAGATTGATAATAATAAGAGTAATGAGTATAGTAATTGTAGTTCTATCTATCATATCTGCATAATATGGCTAATAATATGAGTTAGATTGATAATAATAAGAGTAATAAGTATAGTAATTGTCGTTCTATCGATCATATATGCATAATATGGCTAATAATATGAGTTAGATTGATAATAGTAAGTGTAATAAGTATAGTAATTGTCGTTCTATCGATCATATATGCATAATATGGCTAATAATATGAGTTAGATTGATAATAATAACAGTAATAAGTACAGTAATTGTCGTTCTATCGATAATATAAGCATAATATGGCTAATAATATGAGTTAGATCGATAATGATAAGAGTAATAAGTACAGTAATTGTCGTTCTATCGATCATATATGCATAATATGGCTAATAATATGAGTAAGATTGATAATAATAATAGTAATAAGTATAGTAATTGTCGTACTATCGATCATTTAAGCATAATATGGCTAATAATATGAGATAAATTGATAATAATAATAGTAATAAGTACAGTAATTGTCGTTCTATCGATAATATAAGCATAATATGGCTAATAATATGAGTTAGATCGATAATGATAAGAGTAATAAGTATAGTAATTGTCGTTCTATCGATCATATAAGCATAATATGGCTAATAATATGAGTTAGATCGATAATGATAAGAGTAATAAGTACAGTAATTGTCGTTCTATCGATGATATAAGCATAATATGGCTAATAATATGAATTAGATTGATAATAGTAAGAGTAATAAGTATAGTAATTGTCGTTCTATCGATCATATAAGCATAAGATGGTTAATAATATGAGTTAGATTGATAATAGTGAGTGTAATTAGTATAGTAATTGTCGTCCTATCGATCATATTAGCATAATATGGTTAATAATATGAGTTAGATCGATAATGATAAGAGTAATAAGTACAGTAATTGTCGTTCTATCGATCATATAAGCATAATATGGCTAATAATATGAGTAAGATTTATAATAATAATAGTAATAAGTATAGAAATTGTCGTTCTATCGATCATTTAAGCATAATATGGCTAATAATATGAGTTAGATTGATAATAATAACAGTAATAAGTACAGTAATTGTCGTTCTATCGATAATATAAGCATAATATGGCTAATAATATGAGTTAGATCGATAATGATAAGAGTAATAAGTACAGTAATTGTCGTTCTATCGATCATATATGCATAATATGGCTAATAATATGAGTTAGATTGATAATAATAATAGTAAAAAGTATAGTAATTGTCGTTCTATCGATCATTTAAGCATAATATGGCTAATAATATGAGTTAAATTGATAATAATAACAGTAATAAGTACAGTAATTGTCGTTCCATCGATAATATAAGCATAATATGGCTAATAATATGAGTTAGATCGAAAATGATAAGAGTAATAAGTACAGTAATTGTCGTTCTATCGATCATATAAGCATAATATGGCTAATAATATGAGTTAGATTGATAATAATAACAGTAATAAGTACAGTAATTGTCGTTCTATCGATAATATAAGCATAATATGGCTAATAATATGAGTTAGATCGATAATGATAAGAGTAATAAGTACAGTAATTGTCGTTCTATCGATCATATATGCATAATATGGCTAATAATATGAGTTAGATTGATAATAATAAGAGTAATAAGTATAGTAATTGTCGTTCTATCGATCATATAAGTATAATATGGCTAATAATATGAGTTAGATTAATAATAATAAGAGTAATAAGTATAGTAATTGTCGTTCTATCGATCATTTAAGCATAATATGGCTAGTAATATGAGTTAGATTGATAATAGTAAGTGTAATAAGTATAGTAATTGTCGTTCTATCGATCATATATGCATAATATGGCTAATAATATGAGTTAGATTGATAATAATAACAGTAATAAGTACAGTAATTGTCGTTCTATCGATAATATAAGCATAATATGTCTAATAATATGAGTTAGATTGATAATAATAAGAGTAGTGAGTATAGTAATTGTCGTTCTATCGATCATATAAGCATAATATGGCTAATAATATGAGTTAGATTGATAATAATAAGAGTAATAAGTATAGTAATTGTCGTTCTATCGATCATTTAAGCATAATATGGCTAGTAATATGAGTTAGATTGATAATAATAAGAGTAATAAGTATAGTAATTGTCGTTCTATCGATCATATAAGCATAATATGGTTAATAATATGAGTTAGATTGATAATAATAAGAGTAATAAGTATAGTAATTGTCGTTCTATCGATCATATAAGTATAATATGGCTAATAATATGAGTAAGATTGATAATAATAATAGTAATAAGTATAGTAATTGTCGGTCTATCGATCATTTAAGCATAATATGGCTAATAATATGAGTTAGGTTGATAAAAATAAGAATAATAAGCATAGTAATTGTCGTTCTATCGATCATATAAGCATAATATGGCTAATAATATGAGTTAGGTTGATAATAATAAGAGTAATAAGTATAGTAAATGTCGTGCTATCGATCATATCTGCATAATATTGTTAATAATATGAGTTAGATTGATAATAGTGAGTGTAATAAGTATAGTAATTGTCGTTCTATCGATCATATCTGCATAATATGGCTAATAATATGAGTTAGATTGATAATAATAAGAGTAATAAGTATAGTAATTGTCGTTCTATCGATCATATAAGCATAATATGGCTAATAATATGAGTTAGATCGATAATGATAAGAGTAATAAGTACAGTAATTGTCGTTCTATCGATCATATAAGCATAATATGGCTCATAATATGAGTTAGATTGATAATAATAAGAGTAATAAGTATAGTAATTGTCGTTCTATCGGTCATATAAGCATAATACGGCTAATAATATGAGTTAGATTGATAATAATAAGAGTAATAAGTATAGTAATTGTAGTTCTATCGATCGTATCTGCATAATATGCTTAATAATATGAGTTAGATTCATAATAATAAGAGTAATAAGTATAGTAATTGTCGTTCTATCGATCATTTAAGCATAATATGGCTAATAATATGAGTTAGGTTGATAATAGTAAGAGTAGTGAGTATAGTAATTGTCGTTCTATCGATCATATAAGCATAATATGGCTAATAATATGAGTTAGATTGATAATAGTAAGTGTAATAAGTATAGTAATTGTCGTTCTATCGATCATATATGCATAATATGACTAATAATATGAGTTAGATTGATAATAACAACAGTAATAAGTACATTAATTGTCGTTCTATCGATAATATAAGCATATTATGGCTAATAATATGAGTTAGGTTGATAATAATAAGAGTAATAAGTATAGTAAATGTCGTGCTATCGATCATATCTGCATAATATGGTTAATAATATGAGTTAGATTGATAATAATAATAGTAATAAGTATAGTAATTGTCGTTCTATCGATCATTTAAGCATAATATGGCTAATAATATGAGTTAAATTGATAATATTAACAGTAATAAGTACAGTAATTGTCGTTCTATCGATAATATAAGCATAATATGGCTAATAATATGAGTTAGATCGAAAATGATAAGAGTAATAAGTACAGTAATTGTCGTTCTATCGATCATATAAGCATAATATGGCTAATAATATGAGTAAGATTTATAATAATAATAGTAATATGTATAGTAATTGTCGTTCTATCGATCATTTAAGCATAATATGGCTAATAATATGAGTTAGATTGATAATAATAACAGTAATAAGTACAGTAATTGTCGTTCTATCGATAATATAAGCATAATATGGCTAATAATATGAGTTAGATCGATAATGATAAGAGTAATAAGTACAGTAATTGTCGTTCTATCGATCATATATGCATAATATGGCTAATAATATGAGTTAGATTGATAATAATAACAGTAATAAGTACAGTAATTGTCGTTCTATCGATAATATAAGCATAATATGTCTAATAATATGAGTTAGATTGATAATAATAAGAGTAGTGAGTATAGTAATTGTCGTTCTATCGATCATATAAGCATAATATGGCTAATAATATGAGTTAGATTGATAATAATAAGAGTAATAAGTATAGTAATGGTCGTTCTATCGATCATTTAAGCATAATATGGCTAGTAATATGAGTTAGATCGATAATGATAAGAGTAATAAGTACAGTAATTGTCGTTCTATCGATCATATATGCATAATATGGCTAATAATATGAGTTAGATTGATAATAATAAGAGTAATAAGTATAGTAATTGTCGTTCTATCGATCATATAAGCATAATATGGCTAATAATATGAGTTAGATTGATAATAATAATAGTAAAAAGTATAGTAATTGTCGTTCTATCGATCATTTAAGCATAATATGGCTAATAATATGAGTTAAATTGATAATAATAACAGTAATAAGTACAGTAATTGTCGTTCCATCGATAATATAAGCATAATATGGCTAATAATATGAGTTAGATCGAAAATGATAAGAGTAATAAGTACAGTAATTGTCGTTCTATCGATCATATAAGCATAATATGGCTAATAATATGAGTTAGATTGATAATAATAACAGTAATAAGTACAGTAATTGTCGTTCTATCGATAATATAAGCATAATATGGCTAATAATATGAGTTAGATCGATAATGATAAGAGTAATAAGTACAGTAATTGTCGTTCTATCGATCATTTAAGCATAATATGGCTAGTAATATGAGTTAGGTTGATAATAATAAGAGTAATAAGTATAGTAAATGTCGTGCTATCGATCATATCTGCATAATATTGTTAATAATATGTGTTAGATTGATAATAGTGAGTGTAATAAGTATAGTAATTGTCGTTCTATCGATCATATCTGCATAATATGGCTAATAATATGAGTTAGATTGATAATAATAACAGTAATAAGTACAGTAATTGTCGTTCTATCGATAATATAAGCATAATATGGCTAATAATATGAGTTAGATCAATAATGATAAGCGTAATAAGTACAGTAATTGTCGTTCTATCGATCATATATGCATAATATGGCTAATAATATGAGTAAGATTGATAATAATAATAGTAATAAGTATAGTAATTGTCGTTCTATCGATTACTTAAGCATAATATGGCTAATAATATGAATTAAATTGATAATAATAACAGTAATAAGTACAGTAATTGTCGTTCTATCAATAATATAAGCATAATATGGCTAATAATATGAGTTAGATCGATAATGATAAGAGTAATAAGTACAGTAATTGTCGTTCTATCGATCATATATGCATAATATGGCTAATAATATGAGTTAGATTGATAATAGTAAGAGTAATAAGTATAGTAATTGTCGTTCTATCGATCATATAAGCATAATATGGCTAATAATATGAGTTAGATTGATAATAGTAAGTGTAATAAGTATAGTAATTGTCGTTCTATCGATCATATATGCATAATATGGCTAATAATATGAGTTAGATTGATAATAATAACAGTAATAAGTACAGTAATTGTCGTTCTATCGATAATATAAGCATAATATGTCTAATAATATGAGTTAGATTGATAATAATAAGAGTAGTGAGTATAGTAATTGTCGTTCTATCGATCATATAAGCATAATATGGCTAATAATATGAGTTAGATTGATAATAATAAGAGTAATAAGTATAGTAATGGTCGTTCTATCGATCATTTAAGCATAATATGGCTAGTAATATGAGTTAGATTGATAATAATAAGAGTAATAAGTATAGTAATTGTCGTTCTATCGATCATATAAGCATAATATGGTTAATAATATGAGTTAGATTGATAATAATAAGAGTAATAAGTATAGTAATTGTCGTTCTATCGATCATAAAAGCATAATATGGCTAATAATATGAGTAAGATTGATAATAATAATAGTAATAAGTATAGTAATTGTCGGTCTATCGATCATTTAAGCATAATATGGCTAATAATATGAGTTAGGCTGATAAAAATAAGAATAATAAGCATAGTAATTGTCGTTCTATCGATCATATAAGCATAATATGGCTAATAATATGAGTTAGGTTGATAATAATAAGAGTAATAAGTATAGTAAATGTCGTGCTATCGATCATATCTGCATAATATTGTTAATAATATGAGTTAGATTGATAATAGTGAGTGTAATAAGTATAGTAATTGTCGTTCTATCGATCATATAAGCATAATATGGTTAATAATATGAGTTAGATTGATAATAATAAGAGTAATAAGTATAGTAATTGTCGTTCTATCGATCATAAAAGCATAATATGGCTAATAATATGAGTAAGATTGATAATAATAATAGTAATAAGTATAGTAATTGTCGGTCTATCGATCATTTAAGCATAATATGGCTAATAATATGAGTTAGGCTGATAAAAATAAGAATAATAAGCATAGTAATTGTCGTTCTATCGATCATATAAGCATAATATGGCTAATAATATGAGTTAGGTTGATAATAATAAGAGTAATAAGTATAGTAAATGTCGTGCTATCGATCATATCTGCATAATATTGTTAATAATATGAGTTAGATTGATAATAGTGAGTGTAATAAGTATAGTAATTGTCGTTCTATCGATCATATCTGCATAATATGGTTAATAATATGAGTTAGATTGATAATAATAACAGTAATAAGTACAGTAATTGTCGTTCTATCGATAATATAAGCATAATATGGCTAATAATATGAGTTAGATTGATAATGATAGCAGTAATAAGTACAGTAAATGTCGTTCTATCGATAATATAAGCATAATATGGCTAATAATATGAGTTAGATCGATAATGATAAGAGTAATAAGTACAGTAATTGTCGTTCTATCGATCATATATGCATAATATGGCTAATAATATGAGTTAGATTGATAATAGTAAGTGTAATAAGTATAGTAATTGTCGTTCTATCGATAATATATGCATAATATGGCTAATAATATGAGTTAGATTGATAATAATAACAGTAATAAGTACAGTAATTGTCGTTCTATCGATAATATAAGCATAATATGGCTAATAATATGAGTTAGATCGATAATGATAAGAGTAATAAGTACAGTAATTGTCGTTCTATCGATCATATATGCATAATATGGCTAATAATATGAGTTAGATTGATAATAGTAAGTGTAATAAGTATAGTAATTGTCGTTCTATCGATCATATATGCATAATATGGCTAATAATATGAGTTAGATTGATAATAATAACAGTAATAAGTACAGTAATTGTCGTTCTATCGATAATATAAGCATAATATGGCTAATAATATGAGTTAGATCAATAATGATAAGCGTAATAAGTACAGTAATTGTCGTTCTATCGATCATATATGCATAATATGGCTAATAATATGAGTAAGATTGATAATAATAATAGTAATAAGTATAGTAATTGTCGTTCTATCGATTATTTAAGCATAATATGGCTAATAATATGAATTAAATTGATAATAATAACAGTAATAAGTACAGTAATTGTCGTTCTATCAATAATATAAGCATAATATGGCTAATAATATGAGTTAGATCGATAATGATAAGAGTAATAAGTACAGTAATTGTCGTTCTATCGATCATATATGCATAATATGGCTAATAATATGAGTTAGATTGATAATAGTAAGAGTAATAAGTATAGTAATTGTCGTTCTATCGATCATATAAGCATAATATGGCTAATAATATGAGTTAGATTGATAATAGTAAGTGTAATAAGTATAGTAATTGTCGTTCTATCGATCATATATGCATAATATGGCTAATAATATGAGTTAGATTGATAATAATAACAGTAATAAGTACAGTAATTGTCGTTCTATCGATAATATAAGCATAATATGTCTAATAATATGAGTTAGATTGATAATAATAAGAGTAGTGAGTATAGTAATTGTCGTTCTATCGATCATATAAGCATAATATGGCTAATAATATGAGTTAGATTGATAATAATAAGAGTAATAAGTACAGTAATTGTCGTTCTATCGATCATATATGCATAATATGGCTAATAATATGAGTTAGATTGATAATAGTAAGTGTAATAAGTATAGTAATTGTCGTTCTATCGATCATATATGCATAATATGGCTAATAATATGAGTTAGATTGATAATAATAACAGTAATAAGTACAGTAATTGTCGTTCTATCGATAATATAAGCATAATATGGCTAATAATATGAGTTAGATCAATAATGATAAGCGTAATAAGTACAGTAATTGTCGTTCTATCGATCATATATGCATAATATGGCTAATAATATGAGTAAGATTGATAATAATAATAGTAATAAGTATAGTAATTGCCGTTCTATCGATTATTTAAGCATAATATGGCTAATAATATGAATTAAATTGATAATAATAACAGTAATAAGTACAGTAATTGTCGTTCTATCAATAATATAAGCATAATATGGCTAATAATATGAGTTAGATCGATAATGATAAGAGTAATAAGTACAGTAATTGTCGTTCTATCGATCATATATGCATAATATGGCTAATAATATGAGTTAGATTGATAATAGTAAGAGTAATAAGTATAGTAATTGTCGTTCTATCGATCATATAAGCATAATATGGCTAATAATATGAGTTAGATTGATAATAGTAAGTGTAATAAGTATAGTAATTGTCGTTCTATCGATCATATATGCATAATATGGCTAATAATATGAGTTAGATTGATAATAATAACAGTAATAAGTACAGTAATTGTCGTTCTATCGATAATATAAGCATAATATATCTAATAATATGAGTTAGATTGATAATAATAAGAGTAGTGAGTATAGTAATTGTCGTTCTATCGATCATATAAGCATAATATGGCTAATAATATGAGTTAGATTGATAATAATAAGAGTAATAAGTATAGTAATGGTCGTTCTATCGATCATTTAAGCATAATATGGCTAGTAATATGAGTTAGATCGATAATGATAAGAGTAATAAGTACAGTAATTGTCGTTCTATCGATCATATATGCATAATATGGCTAATAATATGAGTTAGATTGATAATAATAAGAGTAATAAGTATAGTAATTGTCGTTCTATCGATCATACAAGCATAATATGGCTAATAATATGAGTTAGGTTGATAATAATAAGAGTAATAAGTATAGTAAATGTCGTGCTATCGATCATATCTGCATAATATTGTTAATAATATGTGTTAGATTGATAATAGTGAGTGTAATAAGTATAGTAATTGTCGTTCTATCGATCATATCTGCATAATATGGCTAATAATATGAGTTAGATTGATAATAATAACAGTAATAAGTACAGTAATTGTCGTTCTATCGATAATATAAGCATAATATGGCTAATAATATGAGTTAGATCAATAATGATAAGCGTAATAAGTACAGTAATTGTCGATCTATCGATCATATATGCATAATATGGCTAATAATATGAGTAAGATTGATAATAATAATAGTAATAAGTATAGTAATTGTCGTTCTATCGATTACTTAAGCATAATATGGCTAATAATATGAATTAAATTGATAATAATAACAGTAATAAGTACAGTAATTGTCGTTCTATCAATAATATAAGCATAATATGGCTAATAATATGAGTTAGATCGATAATGATAAGAGTAATAAGTACAGTAATTGTCGTTCTATCGATCATATATGCATAATATGGCTAATAATATGAGTTAGATTGATAATAGTAAGAGTAATAAGTATAGTAATTGTCGTTCTATCGATCATATAAGCATAATATGGCTAATAATATGAGTTAGATTGATAATAGTAAGTGTAATAAGTATAGTAATTGTCGTTCTATCGATCATATATGCATAATATGGCTAATAATATGAGTTAGATTGATAATAATAACAGTAATAAGTACAGTAATTGTCGTTCTATCGATAATATAAGCATAATATGTCTAATAATATGAGTTAGATTGATAATAATAAGAGTAGTGAGTATAGTAATTGTCGTTCTATCGATCATAAAAGCATAATATGGCTAATAATATGAGTAAGATTGATAATAATAATAGTAATAAGTATAGTAATTGTCGGTCTATCGATCATTTAAGCATAATATGGCTAATAATATGAGTTAGGCTGATAAAAATAAGAATAATAAGCATAGTAATTGTCGTTCTATCGATCATATAAGCATAATATGGCTAATAATATGAGTTAGGTTGATAATAATAAGAGTAATAAGTACAGTAAATGTCGTGCTATCGATCATATCTGCATAATATTGTTAATAATATGAGTTAGATTGATAATAGTGAGTGTAATAAGTATAGTAATTGTCGTTCTATCGATCATATAAGCATAATATGGTTAATAATATGAGTTAGATTGATAATAATAAGAGTAATAAGTATAGTAATTGTCGTTCTATCGATCATAAAAGCATAATATGGCTAATAATATGAGTAAGATTGATAATAATAATAGTAATAAGTATAGTAATTGTCGGTCTATCGATCATTTAAGCATAATATGGCTAATAATATGAGTTAGGCTGATAAAAATAAGAATAATAAGCATAGTAATTGTCGTTCTATCGATCATATAAGCATAATATGGCTAATAATATGAGTTAGGTTGATAATAATAAGAGTAATAAGTATAGTAAATGTCGTGCTATCGATCATATCTGCATAATATTGTTAATAATATGAGTTAGATTGATAATAGTGAGTGTAATAAGTATAGTAATTGTCGTTCTATCGATCATATCTGCATAATATGGTTAATAATATGAGTTAGATTGATAATAATAACAGTAATAAGTACAGTAATTGTCGTTCTATCGATAATATAAGCATAATATGGCTAATAATATGAGTTAGATTGATAATGATAGCAGTAATAAGTACAGTAAATGTCGTTCTATCGATAATATAAGCATAATATGGCTAATAATATGAGTTAGATCGATAATGATAAGAGTAATAAGTACAGTAATTGTCGTTCTATCGATCATATATGCATAATATGGCTAATAATATGAGTTAGATTGATAATAGTAAGTGTAATAAGTATAGTAATTGTCGTTCTATCGATAATATATGCATAATATGGCTAATAATATGAGTTAGATTGGTAATAATAACAGTAATAAGTACAGTAATTGTCGTTCTATCGATAATATAAGCATAATATGGCTAATAATATGAGTTAGATCGATAATGATAAGAGTAATAAGTACAGTAATTGTCGTTCTATCGATCATATATGCATAATATGGCTAATAATATGAGTTAGATTGATAATAGTAAGTGTAATAAGTATAGTAATTGTCGTTCTATCGATCATATATGCATAATATGGCTAATAATATGAGTTAGATTGATAATAATAACAGTAATAAGTACAGTAATTGTCGTTCTATCGATAATATAAGCATAATATGGCTAATAATATGAGTTAGATCAATAATGATAAGCGTAATAAGTACAGTAATTGTCGTTCTATCGATCATATATGCATAATATGGCTAATAATATGAGTAAGATTGATAATAATAATAGTAATAAGTATAGTAATTGTCGTTCTATCGATTATTTAAGCATAATATGGCTAATAATATGAATTAAATTGATAATAATAACAGTAATAAGTACAGTAATTGTCGTTCTATCAATAATATAAGCATAATATGGCTAATAATATGAGTTAGATTGATAATAGTAAGTGTAATAAGTATAGTAATTGTCGTTCTATCGATCATATATGCATAATATGGCTAATAATATGAGTTAGATTGATAATAATAACAGTAATAAGTACAGTAATTGTCGTTCTATCGATAATATAAGCATAATATGTCTAATAATATGAGTTAGATTGATAATAATAAGAGTAGTGAGTATAGTAATTGTCGTTCTATCGATCATATAAGCATAATATGGCTAATAATATGAGTTAGATTGATAATAATAAGAGTAATAAGTACAGTAATTGTCGTTCTATCGATCATATATGCATAATATGGCTAATAATATGAGTTAGATTGATAATAGTAAGTGTAATAAGTATAGTAATTGTCGTTCTATCGATCATATATGCATAATATGGCTAATAATATGAGTTAGATTGATAATAATAACAGTAATAAGTACAGTAATTGTCGTTCTATCGATAATATAAGCATAATATGGCTAATAATATGAATTAAATTGATAATAATAACAGTAATAAGTACAGTAATTGTCGTTCTATCAATAATATAAGCATAATATGGCTAATAATATGAGTTAGATCGATAATGATAAGAGTAATAAGTACAGTAATTGTCGTTCTATCGATCATATATGCATAATATGGCTAATAATATGAGTTAGATTGATAATAGTAAGAGTAATAAGTATAGTAATTGTCGTTCTATCGATCATATAAGCATAATATGGCTAATAATATGAGTTAGATTGATAATAGTAAGTGTAATAAGTATAGTAATTGTCGTTCTATCGATCATATATGCATAATATGGCTAATAATATGAGTTAGATTGATAATAATAACAGTAATAAGTACAGTAATTGTCGTTCTATCGATAATATAAGCATAATATGTCTAATAATATGAGTTAGATTGATAATAATAAGAGTAGTGAGTATAGTAATTGTCGTTCTATCGATCATATAAGCATAATATGGCTAATAATATGAGTTAGATTGATAATAATAAGAGTAATAAGTATAGTAATGGTCGTTCTATCGATCATTTAAGCATAATATGGCTAGTAATATGAGTTAGATCGATAATGATAAGAGTAATAAGTACAGTAATTGTCGTTCTATCGATCATATATGCATAATATGGCTAATAATATGAGTTAGATTGATAATAATAAGAGTAATAAGTATAGTAATTGTCGTTCTATCGATCATATAAGCATAATATGGCTAATAATATGAGTTAGGTTGATAATAATAAGAGTAATAAGTATAGTAAATGTCGTGCTATCGATCATATCTGCATAATATTGTTAATAATATGTGTTAGATTGATAATAGTGAGTGTAATAAGTATAGTAATTGTCGTTCTATCGATCATATCTGCATAATATGGCTAATAATATGAGTTAGATTGATAATAATAAGAGTAATAAGTATAGTAATTGTCGTTCTATCGATCATATAAGCATAATATGGCTAATAATATGAGTTAGATCGATAATGATAAGAGTAATAAGTACAGTAATTGTCGTTCTATCGATCATATAAGCATAATATGGCTAATAATATGAGTTAGATTGATAATAGTAAGTGTAATAAGTATAGTAATTGTCGTTCTATCGATCATATATGCATAATATGGCTAATAATATGAGTTAGATTGATAATAATAACAGTAATAAGTACAGTAATTGTCGTTCTATCGATAATATAAGCATAATATGTCTAATAATATGAGTTAGATTGATAATAATAAGAGTAGTGAGTATAGTAATTGTCGTTCTATCGATCATATAAGCATAATATGGCTAATAATATGAGTTAGATTGATAATAATAAGAGTAATAAGTATAGTAATTGTCGTTCTATCGATCATTTAAGCATAATATGTCTAGTAATATGAGTTAGATTGATAATAATAAGAGTAATAAGTATAGTAATTGTCGTTCTATCGATCATATAAGCATAATATGGTTAATAATATGAGTTAGATTGATAATAATAAGAGTAATATGTATAGTAATTGTCGTTCTAATCGATCATATAAGCATAATATGGCTAATAATATGAGTAAGATTGATAATAATAATAGTAATAAGTATAGTAATTGTCGGTCTATCGATCATTTAAGCATAATATGGCTAATAATATGAGTTAGGTTGATAAAAATAAGAATAATAAGCATAGTAATTGTCGTTCTATCGATCATATAAGCATAATATGGCTAATAATATGAGTTAGGTTGATAATAATAAGAGTAATAAGTATAGTAAATGTCGTGCTATCGATCATATCTGCATAATATTGTTAATAATATGAGTTAGATTGATAATAGTGAGTGTAATAAGTATAGTAATTGTCGTTCTATCGATCATATCTGCATAATATGGCTAATAATATGAGTTAGATTGATAATAATAAGAGTAATAAGTATAGTAATTGTCGTTCTATCGATCATATAAGCATAATATGGTTAATAATATGAGTTAGATTGATAATAATAAGAGTAATAAGTATAGTAATTGTCGTTCTGTCGATCATATAAGCATAATATGGCTAATAATATGAGTTAGATTCATAATAATAAGAGTAATAAGTATAGTAATTGTCGGTCTATCGATCATTTCAGCATAATATGGCTAATAATATGAGTTAGGCTGATAAAAATAAGAATAATAAGCATAGTAATTGTCGTTCTATCGATCATATAAGCATAATATGGCTAATAATATGAGTTAGGTTGATAATAATAAGAGTAATAAGTATAGTAAATGTCGTGCTATCGATCATATCTGCATAATATTGTTAATAATATGAGTTAGATTGATAATAGTGAGTGTAATAAGTATAGTAATTGTCGTTCTATCGATCATATCTGCATAATATGGCTAATAATATGAGTTAGATTGATAATAATAAGAGTAATAAGTATAGTAATTGTCGTTCTATCGATCATATAAGCATAATATGGCTAATAATATGAGTTAGATCGATAATGATAAGAGTAATAAGTACAGTAATTGTCGTTCTATCGATCATATAAGCATAATATGGCTAATAATATGAGTTAGATTGATAATAGTAAGTGTAATAAGTATAGTAATTGTCGTTCTATCGATCATATATGCATAATATGGCTAATAATATGAGTTAGATTGATAATAATAACAGTAATAAGTACAGTAATTGTCGTTCTATCGATAATATAAGCATAGTATGTCTAATAATATGAGTTAGATTGATAATAATAAGTGTTGTGAGTATAGTAATTGTCGTTCTATCGATCATATAAGCATAATATGGCTAATAATATGAGTTAGATTGATAATAATAAGAGTAATAAGTATAGTAATTGTCGTTCTATCGATCATTTAAGCATAATATGGCTAGTAATATGAGTTAGATTGATAATAATAAGAGTAATAAGTATAGTAATTGTCGTTCTATCGATCATATAAGCATAATATGGTTAATAATATGAGTTAGATTGATAATAATAAGAGTAATAAGTATAGTAATTGTCGTTCTATCGATCATATAAGCATAATATGGCTAATAATATGAGTAAGATTGATAATAATAATAGTAATAAGTATAGTAATTGTCGGTCTATCGATCATTTAAGCATAATATGGCTAATAATATGAGTTAGGCTGATAAAAATAAGAATAATAAGCATAGTAATTGTCGTTCTATCGATCATATAAGCATAATATGGCTAATAATATGAGTTAGGTTGATAATAATAAGAGTAATAAGTATAGTAAATGTCGTGCTATCGATCATATCTGCATAATATTGTTAATAATATGAGTTAGATTGATAATAGTAAGTGTAATAAGTATAGTAATTGTCGTTCTATCGATCATATATGCATAATATGGCTAATAATATGAGTTAGATTGATAATAATAACAGTAATAAGTACAGTAATTGTCGTTCTATCGATAATATACGCATAATATGTCTAATAATATGAGTTAGATTGATAATAATAAGAGTAGTGAGTATAGTAATTGTCGTTCTATCGATCATATAAGCATAATATGGCTAATAATATGAGTTAGATTGATAATAATAAGAGTAATAAGTATAGTAATTGTCGCTCTATCGATCATTTAAGCATAATATGGCTAGTAATATGAGTTAGATTGATAATAATAAGAGTAATAAGTATAGTAATTGTCGTTCTATCGATCATATAAGCATAATATGGCTAATAATATGAGTTAGATCGATAATGATAAGAGTAATAAGTACAGTAATTGTCGTTCTATCGATCATATATGCATAATATGGCTAATAATATGAGTTAGATTGATAATAGAAAGATTAATAAGTATAGTAATTGTCGTTCTGTCGATCATATAAGCATAATATGGCTAATAATATGAGTTAGATTGATAATAATAACAGCAATAAGTACAGTAATTGTCGTTCTATCGATCATATAAGCATAATACGGCTAATAATATGAGTTAGATTGATAATAATAAGAGTAATAAGTATAGTAATTGTCGTTCTATCGATCATTTAAGCATAATATGGCTAGTAATATGAGTTAGATTGATAATAATAACAGTAATAAGTACAGTAATTGTCGTTCTATCGATCATATCTGCATAATATGGCTAATAATATGAGTTAGATTGATAATAATAAGAGTAATAAGTATAGTAATTGTCGTTCTATCGATCATATAAGCATAATATGGCTAATAATATGAGTTAGATCGATAAGGATAAGAGTAATAAGTACAGTAATTGTCGTTCTATCGATCATATAAGCATAATATGGCTAATAATATAAGTTAGATTGATAATAGTAAGTGTAATAAGTATAGTAATTGTCGTTCTATCGATCATATATGCATAATATGGCTAATAATATGAGTTAGATTGATAATAATAACAGTAATAAGTACAGTAATTGTCGTTCTATCGATAATATAAGCATAATATGTCTAATAATATGAGTTAGATTGATAATAATAAGAGTAGTGAGTATAGTAATTGTCGTTCTATCGATCATATAAGCATAATATGGCTAATAATATGAGTTAGATTGATAATAATAAGAGTAATAAGTATAGTAATTGTCGTTCTATCGATCATTTAAGCATAATATGGCTAGTAATAGGAGTTAGATTGATAATAATAAGAGTAATAAGTATAGTAATTGTCGTTCTATCGATCATATAAGCATAATATGGTTAATAATATGAGTTAGATTGATAATAATAAGAGTAATAAGTATAGTAATTGTCGTTCTATCGATCATATAAGCATAATATGGCTAATAATATGAGTAAGATTGATAATAATAATAGTAATAAGTATAGTAATTGTCGGTTTATCGATCATTTAAGCATAATATGGCTAATAATATGAGTTAGGCTGATAAAAATAAGAATAATAAGCATAGTAATTGTCGTTCTATCGATCATATAAGCATAATATGGCTAATAATATGAGTTAGGTTGATAAAAATAAGAGTAATAAGTATAGTAAATGTCGTGCTATCGATCATATCTGCATAATATTGTTAATAATATGAGTTAGATTGATAATAGTGAGTGTAATAAGTATAGTAATTGTCGTTCTATCGATCATATCTGCATAATATGGCTAATAATATGAGTTAGATTGATAATAATAAGAGTAGTGAGTATAGTAATTGTCGTTCTATCGATCATATAAGCATAATATGGCTAATAATATGAGTTAGATTGATAATAATAAGAGTAATAAGTATAGTAATTGTCGCTCTATCGATCATTTAAGCATAATATGGCTAGTAATATGAGTTAGATTGATAATAATAAGAGTAATAAGTATAGTAATTGTCGTTCTATCGATCATATAAGCATAATATGGCTAATAATATGAGTTAGATCGATAATGATAAGAGTAATAAGTACAGTAATTGTCGTTCTATCGATCATATATGCATAATATGGCTAATAATATGAGTTAGATTGATAATAGAAAGATTAATAAGTATAGTAATTGTCGTTCTGTCGATCATATAAGCATAATATGGCTAATAATATGAGTTAGATTGATAATAATAACAGTAATAAGTACAGTAATTGTCGTTCTATCGATCATATAAGCATAATATGGCTAATAATATGAGTTAGATTGATAATAATAAGAGTAATAAGTATAGTAATTGTCGTTCTATCGATCATTTCAGCATAATATGGCTAGTAATATGAGTTAGATTGATAATAATAACAGTAATAAGTACAGTAATTGTCGTTCTATCGATCATATAAGCATAATATGGTTAATAATATGAGTTAGATTGATAATAATAAGAGTAATAAGTATAGTAATTGTAGTTCTATCGATCGTATCTGCATAATATGCTTAATAATATGAGTTAGATTCATAATAATAAGAGTAATAAGTATAGTAATTGTCGTTCTATCGATCATTTAAGCATAATATGGCTAATAATATGAGTTAGGTTGATAGTAGTAAGAGTAGTGAGTATAGTAATTGTCGTTCTATCGATCATATAAGCATAATATGGCTAATAATATGAGTTATATTGATAATAGTAAGTGTAATAAGTATAGTAATTGTCGTTCTATCGATCATTTAAGCATAATATGGTTAATAATATGAGTAAGATTGATAATAATAAGAGTAATAAGTATAGTAATTGTCGTTCTATCGATCATATAAGCATAATATGGCTAATAATATGAGTAAGATTGATAATAATAATAGTAATAAGTATAGTAATTGTCGGTCTATCGATCATTTAAGCGTAATATGGCTAATAATATGAGTTAGGTTGATAAAAATAAGAATAATAGGCATAGTAATTGTCGTTCTGTCGATCATATAAGCATAATATGGCTAATAATATGAGTTAGATTGATAATAATAAGAGTAATAAGTATAGTAATTGTCGTTCTATCGATCATATATGCATAATATGGCTAATAATATGAGTTAGATTGATAATAGTAAGTGTAATAAGTATAGTAATTGTCGTTCTATCGATCATATATGCATAATATGGCTAATAATATGAGTTAGATTGATAATAATAACAGTAATAAGTACAGTAATTGTCGTTCTATCGATACTATAAGCATAATATGGCTAATAATATGAGATAGATCAATAATGATAAGCGTAATAAGTACAGTAATTGTCGTTCTATCGATCACATATGCATAATATGGCTAATAATATGAGTAAGATTGATAATAATAATAGTAATAAGTATAGTAATTGTCGTTCTATCGATCATTTAAGCATAATATGGCTAATAATATGAGTTAAATTGATAATAATAACAGTAATAAGTACAGTAATTGTCGTTCTATCAATAATATAAGCATAATATGGCTAATAATATGAGTTAGATCGATAATGATAAGAGTAATAAGTACAGTAATTGTCGTTCTATCGACCATATATGCATAATATGGCTAATAATATGAGTTAGATTGATAATAGTAAGAGTAATAAGTATAGTAATTGTCGTTCTATCGATCATATAAGCATAATATGGCTAATAATATGAGTTATATTGATAATAGTAAGTGTAATAAGTATAGTAATTGTCGTTCTATCGATCATATATGCATAATATGGCTAATAATATGAGTTAGATTGATAATTATAACAGTAATAAGTACAGTAATTGTCGTTCTATCGATAATATAAGCATAATATGTCTAATATTATGAGTTAGATTGATAATAATAAGAGTAGTGAGTAGAGTAATTGTCGTTCCATCGATCATATAAGCATAATATGGCTAATAATATGAGTTAGATTGATAATAATAACAGTAATAAGTACAGTAATTGTAGTTCTATCGATCGTATCTGCATAATATGCTTAATAATATGAGTTAGATTGATAATAATAAGAGTAATAAGTATAGTAATTGTCGTTCTATCGATCATATAAGCATAATATGGCTAATAATATGAGTTAGATCGATAATGATAAGAGTAATAAGTACAGTAATTGTCGTTCTATCGATCATATAAGCATAATATGGCTAATAATATGAGTTAGATTGATAATAATAAGAGTAATGAGTAGAGTAATTGTAGTTCTATCGATCATATCTGCATATTATGGTTAATAATATGAGTTACATTCATAATAATAAGAGTAATAAGTATAGTAATTGTCGTTCTATCGATCATTTAAGCATAATATGGGTAATAATATGAGTTAGGTTGATAAAAATAAGAATAATAGGTATAGTAATTGTCGTTCTGTCGATCATATAAGCATAATATGGCTAATAATATGAGTTAGATTGATAATAATAAGAGTAATAAGTATAGTAATTGTCGTTCTATCGATCATATATGCATAATATGGCTAATAATATGAGTAAGATTGATAATAATAATAGTAATAAGTATAGTAATTGTCGTTCTATCGATCATTTAAGCATAATATGGCTAATAATATGAGTTAAATTGATAATAATAACAGAAATAAGTACAGTAATTGTCGTTCTATCAATAATATAAGCATAATATGGCTAATAATATGAGTTAGATCGATAATGATAAGAGTAATAAGTACAGTAATTGTCGTTCTATCGATCATATATGCATAATATGGCAAATAATATGAGTTAGATTGATAATAGTAACAGTAATAAGTACAGTAATTGTCGTTCTATCGATAATATAAGCATAATATGTCTAATAATATGAGTTAGATTGATAATAATAAGAGTAGTGAGTATAGTAATTGTCGTTCTATCGATCATATAAGCATAATATGGCTAATAATATGAGTTAGATTGATAATAATAACAGTAATAAGTACAGTAATTGTCGTTCTATCGATAATATAAGCATAATATGGCTAATAATATGAGTTAGATCGATAATGATAAGAGTAATAAGTACAGTAATTGTCGTTCTATCGATCATATATGCATAATATGGCTAATAATATGAGTTAGATTGATAATAGTAAGTGTAATAAGTATAGTAATTGTCGTTCTGTCGATCATATAAGCATAATATGGCTAATAATATGAGTTAGATTGATAATAATAACAGTAATAAGTACAGTAATTGTCGTTCTATCGATAATATAAGCATAATATGGCTAATAATATGAGTTAGATCAATAATGATAAGCGTAATAAGTACAGTAATTGTCGTTCTATCGATCATATATGCATAATATGGCTAATAATATGAGTAAGGTTGATAATAATAATAGTAATAAGTATAGTAATTGTCGTTCTATCGATCATTTAAGCATAATATGGCTAGTAATATGAGTTAGATTGATAATAATAAGAGTAATAAGTATAGTAATTGTCGTTCTATCGATCATTTAAACATAATATGGCTAATAATATGAGTTAGATTGATAATAATAACAGTAATAAGTACAGTAATTGTCGTTCTATCGATACTATAAGCATAATATGGCTAATAATATGAGATAGATCAATAATGATAAGCGTAATAAGTACAGTAATTGTCGTTCTATCGATCATATATGCATAATATGGCTAATAATATGAGTAAGATTGATAATAATAATAGTAATAAGTATAGTAATTGTCGTTCTATCGATCATTTAAGCATAATATGGCTAATAATATGAGTTAAGTTGATAAAAATAAGAATAATAAGTATCGTAATTGTTGTTCTATCGATCATATAAACATAATATGGCTAATAATATGAGTTAGATCAATAATGATAAGCGTAATAAGTACAGTAATTGTCGTTCTATCGATCATATATGCATAATATGGCTAATGATATGAGTAAGGTTGATAATAATAATAGTAATAAGTATAGTAATTGTCGTTCTATCGATCATTTAAGCATAATATGGCTAGTAATATGAGTTAGATTGATAATAATAAGAGTAATAAGTATAGTAATTGTCGTTCTATCGATCATTTAAACATAATATGGCTAATAATATGAGTTAGATTGATAATAATAACAGTAATAAGTACAGTAATTGTCGTTCTATCGATCATATATGCATAATATGGCTAATAATATGAGTAAGGTTGATAATAATAATAGTAATAAGTATAGTAATTGTCGTTCTATCGATCATATATGCATAATATGGCTAATAATATGAGTAAGATTGATAATAATAATAGTAATAAGTATAGTAATTGTCGTTCTATCGATCATTTAAGCATAATATGGCTAATAATATGAGTTAAGTTGATAAAAATAAGAATAATAAGTATCGTAATTGTTGTTCTATCGATCATATAAACATAATATGGCTAATAATATGAGTTTATGTTGATAATAATAAGAGTAATAAGTATAGTAAATGTCGTGCTATCAATCATATCTGCATAATATTGTTAATAATATGAGTTAGATTGATAATAGTGAGTGTAATAAGTACAGGAATTGTCGTTCTATCGATAATATAAGCATAATATGTCTAATAATATGAGTTAGATTGATAATAATAAGAGTAGTGAGTATAGTAATTGTCGTTCTATCGATCATATAAGCATAATCTGGCTAATAATATGAGTTAAATTGATAATAATAACAGAAATAAGTACAGTAATTGTCGTTCTATCAATAATATAAGCATAATATGTCTAATAATATGAGTTAGATTGATAATAATAAGAGTAGTGAGTATAGTAATTGTCGTTCTATCGATCATATAAGCATAATATGGCTAATAATATGAGTTAGATTGATAATAATAAGAGTAATAAGTATAGTAATTGTCGTTCTATCGATCATTTAAGCATAATATGGCTAGTAATAGGAGTTAGATTGATAATAATAAGAGTAATAAGTATAGTAATTGTCGTTCTATCGATCATATAAGCATAATATGGTTAATAATATGAGTTAGATTGATAATAATAACAGTAATAAGTACAGTAATTGTCGTTCTATCGATAATATAAGCATAATATGGCTAATAATATGAGTTAGATCGATAATGATAAGAGTAATAAGTACAGTAATTGTCGTTCTATCGATCATATATGCATAATATGGCTAATAATATGAGTTAGATTGATAATAGTAAGTGTAATAAGTATAGTAATTGTCGTTCTGTCGATCATATAAGCATAATATGGCTAATAATATGAGTTAGATTGATAATAATAACAGTAATAAGTACAGTAATTGTCGTTCTATCGATAATATAAGCATAATATGGCTAATAATATGAGTTAGATCAATAATGATAAGCGTAATAAGTACAGTAATTGTCGTTCTATCGATCATATATGCATAATATGGCTAATAATATGAGTAAGGTTGATAATAATAATAGTAATAAGTATAGTAATTGTCGTTCTATCGATCATTTAAGCATAATATGGCTAGTAATATGAGTTAGATTGATAATAATAAGAGTAATAAGTATAGTAATTGTCGTTCTATCGATCATTTAAACATAATATGGCTAATAATATGAGTTAGATTGATAATAATAACAGTAATAAGTACAGTAATTGTCGTTCTATCGATACTATAAGCATAATATGGCTAATAATATGAGATAGATCAATAATGATAAGCGTAATAAGTACAGTAATTGTCGTTCTATCGATCATATATGCATAATATGGCTAATAATATGAGTAAGATTGATAATAATAATAGTAATAAGTATAGTAATTGTCGTTCTATCGATCATTTAAGCATAATATGGCTAATAATATGAGTTAAGTTGATAAAAATAAGAATAATAAGTATCGTAATTGTTGTTCTATCGATCATATAAACATAATATGGCTAATAATATGAGTTAGATCAATAATGATAAGCGTAATAAGTACAGTAATTGTCGTTCTATCGATCATATATGCATAATATGGCTAATGATATGAGTAAGGTTGATAATAATAATAGTAATAAGTATAGTAATTGTCGTTCTATCGATCATTTAAGCATAATATGGCTAGTAATATGAGTTAGATTGATAATAATAAGAGTAATAAGTATAGTAATTGTCGTTCTATCGATCATTTAAACATAATATGGCTAATAATATGAGTTAGATTGATAATAATAACAGTAATAAGTACAGTAATTGTCGTTCTATCGATCATATATGCATAATATGGCTAATAATATGAGTAAGGTTGATAATAATAATAGTAATAAGTATAGTAATTGTCGTTCTATCGATCATATATGCATAATATGGCTAATAATATGAGTAAGATTGATAATAATAATAGTAATAAGTATAGTAATTGTCGTTCTATCGATCATTTAAGCATAATATGGCTAATAATATGAGTTAAGTTGATAAAAATAAGAATAATAAGTATCGTAATTGTTGTTCTATCGATCATATAAACATAATATGGCTAATAATATGAGTTTATGTTGATAATAATAAGAGTAATAAGTATAGTAAATGTCGTGCTATCAATCATATCTGCATAATATTGTTAATAATATGAGTTAGATTGATAATAGTGAGTGTAATAAGTACAGGAATTGTCGTTCTATCGATAATATAAGCATAATATGTCTAATAATATGAGTTAGATTGATAATAATAAGAGTAGTGAGTATAGTAATTGTCGTTCTATCGATCATATAAGCATAATCTGGCTAATAATATGAGTTAAATTGATAATAATAACAGAAATAAGTACAGTAATTGTCGTTCTATCAATAATATAAGCATAATATGTCTAATAATATGAGTTAGATTGATAATAATAAGAGTAGTGAGTATAGTAATTGTCGTTCTATCGATCATATAAGCATAATATGGCTAATAATATGAGTTAGATTGATAATAATAAGAGTAATAAGTATAGTAATTGTCGTTCTATCGATCATTTAAGCATAATATGGCTAGTAATAGGAGTTAGATTGATAATAATAA
This sequence comes from Megachile rotundata, assembly GCF_050947335.1. NCBI lineage: Eukaryota > Metazoa > Arthropoda > Insecta > Hymenoptera > Megachilidae > Megachile > Megachile rotundata. The sequence continues at coordinate 66,482 of NW_027473860.1, forward strand.
GAGTAATAAGTATAGTAATTGTCGTTCTATCGATCATATAAGCATAATATGGTTAATAATATGAGTTAGATTGATAATAATAAGAGTAATAAGTATAGTAATTGTCGTTCTATCGATCATATAAGCATAATATGGCTAATAATATGAGTAAGATTGATAATAATAATAGTAATAAGTATAGTAATTGTCGGTTTATCGATCATTTAAGCATAATATGGCTAATAATATGAGTTAGGCTGATAAAAATAAGAATAATAAGCATAGTAATTGTCGTTCTATCGATCATATAAGCATAATATGGCTAATAATATGAGTTAGGTTGATAAAAATAAGAGTAATAAGTATAGTAAATGTCGTGCTATCGATCATATCTGCATAATATTGTTAATAATATGAGTTAGATTGATAATAGTGAGTGTAATAAGTATAGTAATTGTCGTTCTATCGATCATATCTGCATAATATGGCTAATAATATGAGTTAGATTGATAATAATAAGAGTAGTGAGTATAGTAATTGTCGTTCTATCGATCATATAAGCATAATATGGCTAATAATATGAGTTAGATTGATAATAATAAGAGTAATAAGTATAGTAATTGTCGCTCTATCGATCATTTAAGCATAATATGGCTAGTAATATGAGTTAGATTGATAATAATAAGAGTAATAAGTATAGTAATTGTCGTTCTATCGATCATATAAGCATAATATGGCTAATAATATGAGTTAGATCGATAATGATAAGAGTAATAAGTACAGTAATTGTCGTTCTATCGATCATATATGCATAATATGGCTAATAATATGAGTTAGATTGATAATAGAAAGATTAATAAGTATAGTAATTGTCGTTCTGTCGATCATATAAGCATAATATGGCTAATAATATGAGTTAGATTGATAATAATAACAGTAATAAGTACAGTAATTGTCGTTCTATCGATCATATAAGCATAATATGGCTAATAATATGAGTTAGATTGATAATAATAAGAGTAATAAGTATAGTAATTGTCGTTCTATCGATCATTTCAGCATAATATGGCTAGTAATATGAGTTAGATTGATAATAATAACAGTAATAAGTACAGTAATTGTCGTTCTATCGATCATATAAGCATAATATGGTTAATAATATGAGTTAGATTGATAATAATAAGAGTAATAAGTATAGTAATTGTAGTTCTATCGATCGTATCTGCATAATATGCTTAATAATATGAGTTAGATTCATAATAATAAGAGTAATAAGTATAGTAATTGTCGTTCTATCGATCATTTAAGCATAATATGGCTAATAATATGAGTTAGGTTGATAGTAGTAAGAGTAGTGAGTATAGTAATTGTCGTTCTATCGATCATATAAGCATAATATGGCTAATAATATGAGTTATATTGATAATAGTAAGTGTAATAAGTATAGTAATTGTCGTTCTATCGATCATTTAAGCATAATATGGTTAATAATATGAGTTAGATTGATAATAATAAGAGTAATAAGTATAGTAATTGTCGTTCTATCGATCATATAAGCATGATATGGCTAATAATATGAGTAAGATTGATAATAATAATAGTAATAAGTATAGTAATTGTCGGTCTATCGATCATTTAAGCGTAATATGGCTAATAATATGAGTTAGGTTGATAAAAATAAGAATAATAGGCATAGTAATTGTCGTTCTGTCGATCATATAAGCATAATATGGCTAATAATATGAGTTAGATTGATAATAATAAGAGTAATAAGTATAGTAATTGTCGTTCTATCGATCATATATGCATAATATGGCTAATAATATGAGTTAGATTGATAATAATAACAGTAATAAGTACAGTAATTGTCGTTCTATCGATACTATAAGCATAATATGGCTAATAATATGAGATAGATCAATAATGATAAGCGTAATAAGTACAGTAATTGTCGTTCTATCGATCACATATGCATAATATGGCTAATAATATGAGTAAGATTGATAATAATAATAGTAATAAGTATAGTAATTGTCGTTCTATCGATCATTTAAGCATAATATGGCTAATAATATGAGTTAAATTGATAATAATAACAGTAATAAGTACAGTAATTGTCGTTCTATCAATAATATAAGCATAATATGGCTAATAATATGAGTTAGATCGATAATGATAAGAGTAATAAGTACAGTAATTGTCGTTCTATCGATCATATATGCATAATATGGCTAATAATATGAGTTAGATTGATAATAGTAAGAGTAATAAGTATAGTAATTGTCGTTCTATCGATCATATAAGCATAATATGGCTAATAATATGAGTTATATTGATAATAGTAAGTGTAATAAGTATAGTAATTGTCGTTCTATCGATCATATATGCATAATATGGCTAATAATATGAGTTAGATTGATAATTATAACAGTAATAAGTACAGTAATTGTCGTTCTATCGATAATATAAGCATAATATGTCTAATATTATGAGTTAGATTGATAATAATAAGAGTAGTGAGTAGAGTAATTGTCGTTCCATCGATCATATAAGCATAATATGGCTAATAATATGAGTTAGATTGATAATAATAACAGTAATAAGTACAGTAATTGTAGTTCTATCGATCGTATCTGCATAATATGCTTAATAATATGAGTTAGATTGATAATAATAAGAGTAATAAGTATAGTAATTGTCGTTCTATCGATCATATAAGCATAATATGGCTAATAATATGAGTTAGATCGATAATGATAAGAGTAATAAGTACAGTAATTGTCGTTCTATCGATCATATAAGCATAATATGGCTAATAATATGAGTTAGATTGATAATAATAAGAGTAATGAGTAGAGTAATTGTAGTTCTATCGATCATATCTGCATATTATGGTTAATAATATGAGTTAGATTCATAATAATAAGAGTAATAAGTATAGTAATTGTCGTTCTATCGATCATTTAAGCATAATATGGGTAATAATATGAGTTAGGTTGATAAAAATAAGAATAATAGGTATAGTAATTGTCGTTCTGTCGATCATATAAGCATAATATGGCTAATAATATGAGTTAGATTGATAATAATAAGAGTAATAAGTATAGTAATTGTCGTTCTATCGATCATATATGCATAATATGGCTAATAATATGAGTAAGATTGATAATAATAATAGTAATAAGTATAGTAATTGTCGTTCTATCGATCATTTAAGCATAATATGGCTAATAATATGAGTTAAATTGATAATAATAACAGAAATAAGTACAGTAATTGTCGTTCTATCAATAATATAAGCATAATATGGCTAATAATATGAGTTAGATCGATAATGATAAGAGTAATAAGTACAGTAATTGTCGTTCTATCGATCATATATGCATAATATGGCTAATAATATGAGTTAGATTGATAATAGTAACAGTAATAAGTACAGTAATTGTCGTTCTATCGATAATATAAGCATAATATGTCTAATAATATGAGTTAGATTGATAATAATAAGAGTAGTGAGTATAGTAATTGTCGTTCTATCGATCATATAAGCATAATATGGCTAATAATATGAGTTAGATTGATAATAATAACAGTAATAAGTACAGTAATTGTCGTTCTATCGATAATATAAGCATAATATGGCTAATAATATGAGTTAGATCGATAATGATAAGAGTAATAAGTACAGTAATTGTCGTTCTATCGATCATATATGCATAATATGGCTAATAATATGAGTTAGATTGATAATAGTAAGTGTAATAAGTATAGTAATTGTCGTTCTGTCGATCATATAAGCATAATATGGCTAATAATATGAGTTAGATTGATAATAATAACAGTAATAAGTACAGTAATTGTCGTTCTATCGATAATATAAGCATAATATGGCTAATAATATGAGTTAGATCAATAATGATAAGCGTAATAAGTACAGTAATTGTCGTTCTATCGATCATATATGCATAATATGGCTAATAATATGAGTAAGGTTGATAATAATAATAGTAATAAGTATAGTAATTGTCGTTCTATCGATCATTTAAGCATAATATGGCTAGTAATATGAGTTAGATTGATAATAATAAGAGTAATAAGTATAGTAATTGTCGTTCTATCGATCATTTAAACATAATATGGCTAATAATATGAGTTAGATTGATAATAATAACAGTAATAAGTACAGTAATTGTCGTTCTATCGATACTATAAGCATAATATGGCTAATAATATGAGATAGATCAATAATGATAAGCGTAATAAGTACAGTAATTGTCGTTCTATCGATCATATATGCATAATATGGCTAATAATATGAGTAAGATTGATAATAATAATAGTAATAAGTATAGTAATTGTCGTTCTATCGATCATTTAAGCATAATATGGCTAATAATATGAGTTAAGTTGATAAAAATAAGAATAATAAGTATCGTAATTGTTGTTCTATCGATCATATAAACATAATATGGCTAATAATATGAGTTAGATCAATAATGATAAGCGTAATAAGTACAGTAATTGTCGTTCTATCGATCATATATGCATAATATGGCTAATGATATGAGTAAGGTTGATAATAATAATAGTAATAAGTATAGTAATTGTCGTTCTATCGATCATTTAAGCATAATATGGCTAGTAATATGAGTTAGATTGATAATAATAAGAGTAATAAGTATAGTAATTGTCGTTCTATCGATCATTTAAACATAATATGGCTAATAATATGAGTTAGATTGATAATAATAACAGTAATAAGTACAGTAATTGTCGTTCTATCGATCATATATGCATAATATGGCTAATAATATGAGTAAGGTTGATAATAATAATAGTAATAAGTATAGTAATTGTCGTTCTATCGATCATATATGCATAATATGGCTAATAATATGAGTAAGATTGATAATAATAATAGTAATAAGTATAGTAATTGTCGTTCTATCGATCATTTAAGCATAATATGGCTAATAATATGAGTTAAGTTGATAAAAATAAGAATAATAAGTATCGTAATTGTTGTTCTATCGATCATATAAACATAATATGGCTAATAATATGAGTTTATGTTGATAATAATAAGAGTAATAAGTATAGTAAATGTCGTGCTATCAATCATATCTGCATAATATTGTTAATAATATGAGTTAGATTGATAATAGTGAGTGTAATAAGTACAGGAATTGTCGTTCTATCGATAATATAAGCATAATATGTCTAATAATATGAGTTAGATTGATAATAATAAGAGTAGTGAGTATAGTAATTGTCGTTCTATCGATCATATAAGCATAATCTGGCTAATAATATGAGTTAAATTGATAATAATAACAGAAATAAGTACAGTAATTGTCGTTCTATCAATAATATAAGCATAATATGTCTAATAATATGAGTTAGATTGATAATAATAAGAGTAGTGAGTATAGTAATTGTCGTTCTATCGATCATATAAGCATAATATGGCTAATAATATGAGTTAGATTGATAATAATAAGAGTAATAAGTATAGTAATTGTCGTTCTATCGATCATTTAAGCATAATATGGCTAGTAATAGGAGTTAGATTGATAATAATAAGAGTAATAAGTATAGTAATTGTCGTTCTATCGATCATATAAGCATAATATGGTTAATAATATGAGTTAGATTGATAATAATAAGAGTAATAAGTATAGTAATTGTCGTTCTATCGATCATATAAGCATAATATGGCTAATAATATGAGTAAGATTGATAATAATAATAGTAATAAGTATAGTAATTGTCGGTTTATCGATCATTTAAGCATAATATGGCTAATAATATGAGTTAGGCTGATAAAAATAAGAATAATAAGCATAGTAATTGTCGTTCTATCGATCATATAAGCATAATATGGCTAATAATATGAGTTAGGTTGATAAAAATAAGAGTAATAAGTATAGTAAATGTCGTGCTATCGATCATATCTGCATAATATTGTTAATAATATGAGTTAGATTGATAATAGTGAGTGTAATAAGTATAGTAATTGTCGTTCTATCGATCATATCTGCATAATATGGCTAATAATATGAGTTAGATTGATAATAATAAGAGTAGTGAGTATAGTAATTGTCGTTCTATCGATCATATAAGCATAATATGGCTAATAATATGAGTTAGATTGATAATAATAAGAGTAATAAGTATAGTAATTGTCGCTCTATCGATCATTTAAGCATAATATGGCTAGTAATATGAGTTAGATTGATAATAATAAGAGTAATAAGTATAGTAATTGTCGTTCTATCGATCATATAAGCATAATATGGCTAATAATATGAGTTAGATCGATAATGATAAGAGTAATAAGTACAGTAATTGTCGTTCTATCGATCATATATGCATAATATGGCTAATAATATGAGTTAGATTGATAATAGAAAGATTAATAAGTATAGTAATTGTCGTTCTGTCGATCATATAAGCATAATATGGCTAATAATATGAGTTAGATTGATAATAATAACAGTAATAAGTACAGTAATTGTCGTTCTATCGATCATATAAGCATAATATGGCTAATAATATGAGTTAGATTGATAATAATAAGAGTAATAAGTATAGTAATTGTCGTTCTATCGATCATTTCAGCATAATATGGCTAGTAATATGAGTTAGATTGATAATAATAACAGTAATAAGTACAGTAATTGTCGTTCTATCGATCATATAAGCATAATATGGTTAATAATATGAGTTAGATTGATAATAATAAGAGTAATAAGTATAGTAATTGTAGTTCTATCGATCGTATCTGCATAATATGCTTAATAATATGAGTTAGATTCATAATAATAAGAGTAATAAGTATAGTAATTGTCGTTCTATCGATCATTTAAGCATAATATGGCTAATAATATGAGTTAGGTTGATAGTAGTAAGAGTAGTGAGTATAGTAATTGTCGTTCTATCGATCATATAAGCATAATATGGCTAATAATATGAGTTATATTGATAATAGTAAGTGTAATAAGTATAGTAATTGTCGTTCTATCGATCATTTAAGCATAATATGGTTAATAATATGAGTTAGATTGATAATAATAAGAGTAATAAGTATAGTAATTGTCGTTCTATCGATCATATAAGCATGATATGGCTAATAATATGAGTAAGATTGATAATAATAATAGTAATAAGTATAGTAATTGTCGGTCTATCGATCATTTAAGCGTAATATGGCTAATAATATGAGTTAGGTTGATAAAAATAAGAATAATAGGCATAGTAATTGTCGTTCTGTCGATCATATAAGCATAATATGGCTAATAATATGAGTTAGATTGATAATAATAAGAGTAATAAGTATAGTAATTGTCGTTCTATCGATCATATATGCATAATATGGCTAATAATATGAGTTAGATTGATAATAATAACAGTAATAAGTACAGTAATTGTCGTTCTATCGATACTATAAGCATAATATGGCTAATAATATGAGATAGATCAATAATGATAAGCGTAATAAGTACAGTAATTGTCGTTCTATCGATCACATATGCATAATATGGCTAATAATATGAGTAAGATTGATAATAATAATAGTAATAAGTATAGTAATTGTCGTTCTATCGATCATTTAAGCATAATATGGCTAATAATATGAGTTAAATTGATAATAATAACAGTAATAAGTACAGTAATTGTCGTTCTATCAATAATATAAGCATAATATGGCTAATAATATGAGTTAGATCGATAATGATAAGAGTAATAAGTACAGTAATTGTCGTTCTATCGATCATATATGCATAATATGGCTAATAATATGAGTTAGATTGATAATAGTAAGAGTAATAAGTATAGTAATTGTCGTTCTATCGATCATATAAGCATAATATGGCTAATAATATGAGTTATATTGATAATAGTAAGTGTAATAAGTATAGTAATTGTCGTTCTATCGATCATATATGCATAATATGGCTAATAATATGAGTTAGATTGATAATTATAACAGTAATAAGTACAGTAATTGTCGTTCTATCGATAATATAAGCATAATATGTCTAATATTATGAGTTAGATTGATAATAATAAGAGTAGTGAGTAGAGTAATTGTCGTTCCATCGATCATATAAGCATAATATGGCTAATAATATGAGTTAGATTGATAATAATAACAGTAATAAGTACAGTAATTGTAGTTCTATCGATCGTATCTGCATAATATGCTTAATAATATGAGTTAGATTGATAATAATAAGAGTAATAAGTATAGTAATTGTCGTTCTATCGATCATATAAGCATAATATGGCTAATAATATGAGTTAGATCGATAATGATAAGAGTAATAAGTACAGTAATTGTCGTTCTATCGATCATATAAGCATAATATGGCTAATAATATGAGTTAGATTGATAATAATAAGAGTAATGAGTAGAGTAATTGTAGTTCTATCGATCATATCTGCATATTATGGTTAATAATATGAGTTAGATTCATAATAATAAGAGTAATAAGTATAGTAATTGTCGTTCTATCGATCATTTAAGCATAATATGGGTAATAATATGAGTTAGGTTGATAAAAATAAGAATAATAGGTATAGTAATTGTCGTTCTGTCGATCATATAAGCATAATATGGCTAATAATATGAGTTAGATTGATAATAATAAGAGTAATAAGTATAGTAATTGTCGTTCTATCGATCATATATGCATAATATGGCTAATAATATGAGTAAGATTGATAATAATAATAGTAATAAGTATAGTAATTGTCGTTCTATCGATCATTTAAGCATAATATGGCTAATAATATGAGTTAAATTGATAATAATAACAGAAATAAGTACAGTAATTGTCGTTCTATCAATAATATAAGCATAATATGGCTAATAATATGAGTTAGATCGATAATGATAAGAGTAATAAGTACAGTAATTGTCGTTCTATCGATCATATATGCATAATATGGCTAATAATATGAGTTAGATTGATAATAGTAACAGTAATAAGTACAGTAATTGTCGTTCTATCGATAATATAAGCATAATATGTCTAATAATATGAGTTAGATTGATAATAATAAGAGTAGTGAGTATAGTAATTGTCGTTCTATCGATCATATAAGCATAATATGGCTAATAATATGAGTTAGATTGATAATAATAACAGTAATAAGTACAGTAATTGTCGTTCTATCGATAATATAAGCATAATATGGCTAATAATATGAGTTAGATCGATAATGATAAGAGTAATAAGTACAGTAATTGTCGTTCTATCGATCATATATGCATAATATGGCTAATAATATGAGTTAGATTGATAATAGTAAGTGTAATAAGTATAGTAATTGTCGTTCTGTCGATCATATAAGCATAATATGGCTAATAATATGAGTTAGATTGATAATAATAACAGTAATAAGTACAGTAATTGTCGTTCTATCGATAATATAAGCATAATATGGCTAATAATATGAGTTAGATCAATAATGATAAGCGTAATAAGTACAGTAATTGTCGTTCTATCGATCATATATGCATAATATGGCTAATAATATGAGTAAGGTTGATAATAATAATAGTAATAAGTATAGTAATTGTCGTTCTATCGATCATTTAAGCATAATATGGCTAGTAATATGAGTTAGATTGATAATAATAAGAGTAATAAGTATAGTAATTGTCGTTCTATCGATCATTTAAACATAATATGGCTAATAATATGAGTTAGATTGATAATAATAACAGTAATAAGTACAGTAATTGTCGTTCTATCGATACTATAAGCATAATATGGCTAATAATATGAGATAGATCAATAATGATAAGCGTAATAAGTACAGTAATTGTCGTTCTATTGATCATATATGCATAATATGGCTAATAATATGAGTAAGATTGATAATAATAATAGTAATAAGTATAGTAATTGTCGTTCTATCGATCATTTAAGCATAATATGGCTAATAATATGAGTTAAGTTGATAAAAATAAAAATAATAAGTATCGTAATTGTTGTTCTATCGATCATATAAACATAATACGGCTAATAATATGAGTTAGATCGATAATGATAAGAGTAATAAGTACAGTAATTGTCGTTCTATCGATCATATATGCATAATATGGCTAATAATATGAGTTAGATTGATAATAGTAAGAGTAATAAGTATAGTAATTGTCGTTCTATCGATCATATAAGCATAATATGGCTAATAATATGAGTTATATCGATAATAGTAAGTGTAATAAGTATAGTAATTGTCGTTCTATCGATCATATATGCATAATATGGCTAATAATATGAGTTAGATTGATAATTATAACAGTAATAAGTACAGTAATTGTCGTTCTATCGATAATATAAGCATAATATGTCTAATATTATGAGTTAGATTGATAATAATAAGAGTAGTGAGTAGAGTAATTGTCGTTCCATCGATCATATAAGCATAATATGGCTAATAATATGAGTTAGATTGATAATAATAACAGTAATAAGTACAGTAATTGTAGTTCTATCGATCGTATCTGCATAATATGCTTAATAATATGAGTTAGATTGATAATAATAAGAGTAATAAGTATAGTAATTGTCGTTCTATCGATCATATAAGCATAATATGGCTAATAATATGAGTTAGATCGATAATGATAAGAGTAATAAGTACAGTAATTGTCGTTCTATCGATCATATAAGCATAATATGGCTAATAATATGAGTTAGATTGATAATAATAAGAGTAATGAGTAGAGTAATTGTAGTTCTATCGATCATATCTGCATATTATGGTTAATAATATGAGTTAGATTCATAATAATAAGAGTAATAAGTATAGTAATTGTCGTTCTATCGATCATTTAAGCATAATATGGGTAATAATATGAGTTAGGTTGATAAAAATAAGAATAATAGGTATAGTAATTGTCGTTCTGTCGATCATATAAGCATAATATGGCTAATAATATGAGTTAGATTGATAATAATAAGAGTAATAAGTATAGTAATTGTCGTTCTATCGATCATATATGCATAATATGGCTAATAATATGAGTAAGATTGATAATAATAATAGTAATAAGTATAGTAATTGTCGTTCTATCGATCATTTAAGCATAATATGGCTAATAATATGAGTTAAATTGATAATAATAACGGAAATAAGTACAGTAATTGTCGTTCTATCAATAATATAAGCATAATATGGCTAATAATATGAGTTAGATCGATAATGATAAGAGTAATAAGTACAGTAATTGTCGTTCTATCGATCATATATGCATAATATGGCTAATAATATGAGTTAGATTGATAATAGTAACAGTAATAAGTACAGTAATTGTCGTTCTATCGATAATATAAGCATAATATGTCTAATAATATGAGTTAGATTGATAATAATAAGAGTAGTGAGTATAGTAATTGTCGTTCTATCGATCATATAAGCATAATATGGCTAATAATATGAGTTAGATTGATAATAATAACAGTAATAAGTACAGTAATTGTCGTTCTATCGATAATATAAGCATAATATGGCTAATAATATGAGTTAGATCGATAATGATAAGAGTAATAAGTACAGTAATTGTCGTTCTATCGATCATATATGCATAATATGGCTAATAATATGAGTTAGATTGATAATAGTAAGTGTAATAAGTATAGTAATTGTCGTTCTGTCGATCATATAAGCATAATATGGCTAATAATATGAGTTAGATTGATAATAATAACAGTAATAAGTACAGTAATTGTCGTTCTATCGATAATATAAGCATAATATGGCTAATAATATGAGTTAGATCAATAATGATAAGCGTAATAAGTACAGTAATTGTCGTTCTATCGATCATATATGCATAATATGGCTAATAATATGAGTAAGGTTGATAATAATAATAGTAATAAGTATAGTAATTGTCGTTCTATCGATCATTTAAGCATAATATGGCTAGTAATATGAGTTAGATTGATAATAATAAGAGTAATAAGTATAGTAATTGTCGTTCTATCGATCATTTAAACATAATATGGCTAATAATATGAGTTAGATTGATAATAATAACAGTAATAAGTACAGTAATTGTCGTTCTATCGATACTATAAGCATAATATGGCTAATAATATGAGATAGATCAATAATGATAAGCGTAATAAGTACAGTAATTGTCGTTCTATCGATCATATATGCATAATATGGCTAATAATATGAGTAAGATTGATAATAATAATAGTAATAAGTATAGTAATTGTCGTTCTATCGATCATTTAAGCATAATATGGCTAATAATATGAGTTAAGTTGATAAAAATAAGAATAATAAGTATCGTAATTGTTGTTCTATCGATCATATAAACATAATATGGCTAATAATATGAGTTAGATCAATAATGATAAGCGTAATAAGTACAGTAATTGTCGTTCTATCGATCATATATGCATAATATGGCTAATAATATGAGTAAGGTTGATAATAATAATAGTAATAAGTATAGTAATTGTCGTTCTATCGATCATTTAAGCATAATATGGCTAGTAATATGAGTTAGATTGATAATAATAAGAGTAATAAGTATAGTAATTGTCGTTCTATCGATCATTTAAACATAATATGGCTAATAATATGAGTTAGATTGATAATAATAACAGTAATAAGTACAGTAATTGTCGTTCTATCGATCATATATGCATAATATGGCTAATAATATGAGTAAGGTTGATAATAATAATAGTAATAAGTATAGTAATTGTCGTTCTATCGATCATATATGCATAATATGGCTAATAATATGAGTAAGATTGATAATAATAATAGTAATAAGTATAGTAATTGTCGTTCTATCGATCATTTAAGCATAATATGGCTAATAATATGAGTTAAGTTGATAAAAATAAGAATAATAAGTATCGTAATTGTTGTTCTATCGATCATATAAACATAATATGGTTAATAATATGAGTTTATGTTGATAATAATAAGAGTAATAAGTATAGTAAATGTCGTGCTATCAATCATATCTGCATAATATTGTTAATAATATGAGTTAGATTGATAATAGTGAGTGTAATAAGTACAGGAATTGTCGTTCTATCGATAATATAAGCATAATATGTCTAATAATATGAGTTAGATTGATAATAATAAGAGTAGTGAGTATAGTAATTGTCGTTCTATCGATCATATAAGCATAATCTGGCTAATAATATGAGTTAAATTGATAATAATAACAGAAATAAGTACAGTAATTGTCGTTCTATCAATAATATAAGCATAATATGGCTAATAATATGAGTTAGAACGATAATGATAAGAGTAATAAGTACAGTAATTGTCGTTCTATCGATCATATATGCATAATATGGCTAATAATATGAGTTAGATTGATAATAGTAAGAGTAATAAGTATAGTAATTGTCGTTCTATCGATCATATAAGCATAATATGGCTAATAATATGAGTTATATTGATAATAGTAAGTGTAATAAGTATAGTAATTGTCGTTCTATCGATCATATATGCATAATATGGCTAATAATATGAGTTAGATTGATAATAATAACAGTAATAAGTACAGTAATTGTCGTTCTATCGATAATATAAGCATAATATGTCTAATAATATGAGTTAGATTGATAATAATAAGAGTAGTGAGTATAGTAATTGTCGTTCTATGGATCATATAAGTATAATATGGCTAATAATATGAGTTAGATTGATAATAATAAGAGTAATAAGTATAGTAATTGTCGTTCTATCGATCATTTAAGCATAATATGGCTAGTAATATGAGTTAGATTGATAATAATAAGAGTAATAAGTATAGTAATTGTCGTTCTATCGATCATTTAAGCATAATATGGCTAATAATATGAGTTAGATTGATAATAATAACAGTAATAAGTACAGTAATTGTCGTTCTATCGATAATATAAGCATAATATGGCTAATAATATGAGTTAGATCGATAATGATAAGAGTAATAAGTACAGTAATTGTCGTTCTATCGATCATATATGCATAATATGGCTAATAATATGAGTTAGATTGATAATAGTAAGTGTAATAAGTATAGTAATTGTCGTTCTGTCGATCATATAAGCATAATATGGCTAATAATATGAGTTAGATTGATAATAATAACAGTAATAAGTACAGTAATTGTCGTTCTATCGATAATATAAGCATAATATGGCTAATAATATGAGTTAGATCAATAATGATAAGCGTAATAAGTACAGTAATTGTCGTTCTATCGATCATATATGCATAATATGGCTAATAATATGAGTAAGGTTGATAATAATAATAGTAATAAGTATAGTAATTGTCGTTCTATCGATCATTTAAGCATAATATGGCTAGTAATATGAGTTAGATTGATAATAATAAGAGTAATAAGTATAGTAATTGTCGTTCTATCGATCATTTAAACATAATATGGCTAATAATATGAGTTAGATTGATAATAATAACAGTAATAAGTACAGTAATTGTCGTTCTATCGATACTATAAGCATAATATGGCTAATAATATGAGATAGATCAATAATGATAAGCGTAATAAGTACAGTAATTGTCGTTCTATCGATCATATATGCATAATATGGCTAATAATATGAGTAAGATTGATAATAATAATAGTAATAAGTATAGTAATTGTCGTTCTATCGATCATTTAAGCATAATATGGCTAATAATATGAGTTAAGTTGATAAAAATAAGAATAATAAGTATCGTAATTGTTGTTCTATCGATCATATAAACATAATATGGCTAATAATATGAGTTAGATCAATAATGATAAGCGTAATAAGTACAGTAATTGTCGTTCTATCGATCATATATGCATAATATGGCTAATAATATGAGTAAGGTTGATAATAATAATAGTAATAAGTATAGTAATTGTCGTTCTATCGATCATTTAAGCATAATATGGCTAGTAATATGAGTTAGATTGATAATAATAAGAGTAATAAGTATAGTAATTGTCGTTCTATCGATCATTTAAACATAATATGGCTAATAATATGAGTTAGATTGATAATAATAACAGTAATAAGTACAGTAATTGTCGTTCTATCGATCATATATGCATAATATGGCTAATAATATGAGTAAGGTTGATAATAATAATAGTAATAAGTATAGTAATTGTCGTTCTATCGATCATATATGCATAATATGGCTAATAATATGAGTAAGATTGATAATAATAATAGTAATAAGTATAGTAATTGTCGTTCTATCGATCATTTAAGCATAATATGGCTAATAATATGAGTTAAGTTGATAAAAATAAGAATAATAAGTATCGTAATTGTTGTTCTATCGATCATATAAACATAATATGGCTAATAATATGAGTTTATGTTGATAATAATAAGAGTAATAAGTATAGTAAATGTCGTGCTATCAATCATATCTGCATAATATTGTTAATAATATGAGTTAGATTGATAATAGTGAGTGTAATAAGTACAGGAATTGTCGTTCTATCGATAATATAAGCATAATATGTCTAATAATATGAGTTAGATTGATAATAATAAGAGTAGTGAGTATAGTAATTGTCGTTCTATCGATCATATAAGCATAATCTGGCTAATAATATGAGTTAAATTGATAATAATAACAGAAATAAGTACAGTAATTGTCGTTCTATCAATAATATAAGCATAATATGGCTAATAATATGAGTTAGAACGATAATGATAAGAGTAATAAGTACAGTAATTGTCGTTCTATCGATCATATATGCATAATATGGCTAATAATATGAGTTAGATTGATAATAGTAAGAGTAATAAGTATAGTAATTGTCGTTCTATCGATCATATAAGCATAATATGGCTAATAATATGAGTTATATTGATAATAGTAAGTGTAATAAGTATAGTAATTGTCGTTCTATCGATCATATATGCATAATATGGCTAATAATATGAGTTAGATTGATAATAATAACAGTAATAAGTACAGTAATTGTCGTTCTATCGATAATATAAGCATAATATGTCTAATAATATGAGTTAGATTGATAATAATAAGAGTAGTGAGTATAGTAATTGTCGTTCTATGGATCATATAAGTATAATATGGCTAATAATATGAGTTAGATTGATAATAATAAGAGTAATAAGTATAGTAATTGTCGTTCTATCGATCATTTAAGCATAATATGGCTAGTAATATGAGTTAGATTGATAATAATAAGAGTAATAAGTATAGTAATTGTCGTTCTATCGATCATTTAAGCATAATATGGCTAATAATATGAGTTAGATTGATAATAATAACAGTAATAAGTACAGTAATTGTCGTTCTATCGATACTATAAGCATAATATGGCTAATAATATGAGATAGATCAATAATGATAAGCGTAATAAGTACAGTAATTGTCGTTCTATCGATCATATATGCATAATATGGCTAATAATATGAGTAAGATTGATAATAATAATAGTAATAAGTATAGTAATTGTCGTTCTATCGATCATTTAAGCATAATATGGCTAATAATATGAGTTAAGTTGATAAAAATAAGAATAATAAGTATCGTAATTGTTGTTCTATCGATCATATAAACATAATATGGCTAATAATATGAGTTTATGTTGATAATAATAAGAGTAATAAGTATAGTAAATGTCGTGCTATCAATCATATCTGCATAATATTGTTAATAATATGAGTTAGATTGATAATAGTGAGTGTAATAAGTACAGGAATTGTCGTTCTATCGATAATATAAGCATAATATGTCTAATAATATGAGTTAGATTGATAATAATAAGAGTAGTGAGTATAGTAATTGTCGTTCTATCGATCATATAAGCATAATCTGGCTAATAATATGAGTTAAATTGATAATAATAACAGAAATAAGTACAGTAATTGTCGTTCTATCAATAATATAAGCATAATATGGCTAATAATATGAGTTAGAACGATAATGATAAGAGTAATAAGTACAGTAATTGTCGTTCTATCGATCATATATGCATAATATGGCTAATAATATGAGTTAGATTGATAATAGTAAGAGTAATAAGTATAGTAATTGTCGTTCTATCGATCATATAAGCATAATATGGCTAATAATATGAGTTATATTGATAATAGTAAGTGTAATAAGTATAGTAATTGTCGTTCTATCGATCATATATGCATAATATGGCTAATAATATGAGTTAGATTGATAATAATAACAGTAATAAGTACAGTAATTGTCGTTCTATCGATAATATAAGCATAATATGTCTAATAATATGAGTTAGATCGATAATAATAAGAGTAGTGAGTATAGTAATTGTCGTTCTATGGATCATATAAGTATAATATGGCTAATAATATGAGTTAGATTGATAATAATAAGAGTAATAAGTATAGTAATTGTCGTTCTATCGATCATTTAAGCATAATATGGCTAGTAATATGAGTTAGATTGATAATAATAAGAGTAATAAGTATAGTAATTGTCGTTCTATCGATCATTTAAGCATAATATGGCTAATAATATGAGATAGATCAATAATGATAAGCGTAATAAGTACAGTAATTGTCGTTCTATCGATGATATATGCATAATATGGCTAATAATATGAGTAAGATTGATAATAATAATAGTAATAAGTATAGTAATTGTCGTTCTATCGATCATTTAAGCATAATATGGCTAATAATATGAGTTAAATTGATAATAATAACAGAAATAAGTACAGTAATTGTCGTTCTATCAATAATATAAGCATAATATGGCTAATAATATGAGTTAGATCGATAATGATAACAGTAATAAGTACAGTAATTGTCGTTCTATCGATAATATAAGCATAATATGGCTAATAATATGAGTTAGATCAATAATGATAAGCGTAATAAGTACAGTAATTGTCGTTCTATCGATCATATATGCATAATATGGCTAATAATATGAGTAAGGTTGATAATAATAATAGTAATAAGTATAGTAATTGTCATTCTATCGATCATTTAAGCATAATATGGCTAGTAATATGAGTTAGATTGATAATAATAAGAGTAATAAGTATAGTAATTGTCGTTCTATCGATCATTTAAACATAATATGGCTAATAATATGAGTTAGATTGATAATAATAACAGTAATAAGTACAGTAATT
This sequence comes from Megachile rotundata, assembly GCF_050947335.1. Taxonomy (NCBI): domain Eukaryota; kingdom Metazoa; phylum Arthropoda; class Insecta; order Hymenoptera; family Megachilidae; genus Megachile; species Megachile rotundata. Next base: position 84,600 of record NW_027473860.1, read on the forward strand.
GTCGTTCTATCGATACTATAAGCATAATATGGCTAATAATATGAGATAGATCAATAATGATAAGCGTAATAAGTACAGTAATTGTCGTTCTATCGATCATATATGCATAATATGGCTAATAATATGAGTAAGATTGATAATAATAATAGTAATAAGTATAGTAATTGTCGTTCTATCGATCATTTAAGCATAATATGGCTAATAATATGAGTTAAGTTGATAAAAATAAGAATAATAAGTATCGTAATTGTTGTTCTATCGATCATATAAACATAATATGGCTAATAATATGAGTTTATGTTGATAATAATAAGAGTAATAAGTATAGTAAATGTCGTGCTATCAATCATATCTGCATAATATTGTTAATAATATGAGTTAGATTGATAATAGTGAGTGTAATAAGTACAGTAATTGCCGTTCTATCGATAATATAAGCATAATATGTCTAATAATATGTGTTAGATTGATAATAATAAGAGTAGTGAGTATAGTAATTGTCGTTCTATCGATCATTTAAGCATAATATGGCTAGTAATATGAGTTAGATTGATAATAATAAGAGTAATAAGTATAGTAATTGTCGTTCTATCGATCATTTAAACATAATATGGCTAATAATATGAGTTAGATTGATAATAATAACAGTAATAAGTACAGTAATTGTCGTTCTATCGATCATATATGCATAATATGGCTAATAATATGAGTAAGGTTGATAATAATAATAGTAATAAGTATAGTAATTGTCGTTCTATCGATCATATATGCATAATATGGCTAATAATATGAGTAAGATTGATAATAATAATAGTAATAAGTATAGTAATTGTCGTTCTATCGATCATTTAAGCATAATATGGCTAATAATATGAGTTAAGTTGATAAAAATAAGAATAATAAGTATCGTAATTGTTGTTCTATCGATCATATAAACATAATATGGCTAATAATATGAGTTTATGTTGATAATAATAAGAGTAATAAGTATAGTAAATGTCGTGCTATCAATCATATCTGCATAATATTGTTAATAATATGAGTTAGATTGATAATAGTGAGTGTAATAAGTACAGGAATTGTCGTTCTATCGATAATATAAGCATAATATGTCTAATAATATGAGTTAGATTGATAATAATAAGAGTAGTGAGTATAGTAATTGTCGTTCTATCGATCATATAAGCATAATCTGGCTAATAATATGAGTTAAATTGATAATAATAACAGAAATAAGTACAGTAATTGTCGTTCTATCAATAATATAAGCATAATATGGCTAATAATATGAGTTAGAACGATAATGATAAGAGTAATAAGTACAGTAATTGTCGTTCTATCGATCATATATGCATAATATGGCTAATAATATGAGTTAGATTGATAATAGTAAGAGTAATAAGTATAGTAATTGTCGTTCTATCGATCATATAAGCATAATATGGCTAATAATATGAGTTATATTGATAATAGTAAGTGTAATAAGTATAGTAATTGTCGTTCTATCGATCATATATGCATAATATGGCTAATAATATGAGTTAGATTGATAATAATAACAGTAATAAGTACAGTAATTGTCGTTCTATCGATAATATAAGCATAATATGTCTAATAATATGAGTTAGATTGATAATAATAAGAGTAGTGAGTATAGTAATTGTCGTTCTATGGATCATATAAGTATAATATGGCTAATAATATGAGTTAGATTGATAATAATAAGAGTAATAAGTATAGTAATTGTCGTTCTATCGATCATTTAAGCATAATATGGCTAGTAATATGAGTTAGATTGATAATAATAAGAGTAATAAGTATAGTAATTGTCGTTCTATCGATCATTTAAGCATAATATGGCTAATAATATGAGTTAGATTGATAATAATAACAGTAATAAGTACAGTAATTGTCGTTCTATCGATACTATAAGCATAATATGGCTAATAATATGAGATAGATCAAAATGATAAGCGTAATAAGTACAGTAATTGTCGTTCTATCGATCATATATGCATAATATGGCTAATAATATGAGTAAGATTGATAATAATAATAGTAATAAGTATAGTAATTGTCGTTCTATCGATCATTTAAGCATAATATGGCTAATAATATGAGTTAAGTTGATAAAAATAAGAATAATAAGTATCGTAATTGTTGTTCTATCGATCATATAAACATAATATGGCTAATAATATGAGTTTATGTTGATAATAATAAGAGTAATAAGTATAGTAAATGTCGTGCTATCAATCATATCTGCATAATATTGTTAATAATATGAGTTAGATTGATAATAGTGAGTGTAATAAGTACAGGAATTGTCGTTCTATCGATAATATAAGCATAATATGTCTAATAATATGAGTTAGATTGATAATAATAAGAGTAGTGAGTATAGTAATTGTCGTTCTATCGATCATATAAGCATAATCTGGCTAATAATATGAGTTAAATTGATAATAATAACAGAAATAAGTACAGTAATTGTCGTTCTATCAATAATATAAGCATAATATGGCTAATAATATGAGTTAGAACGATAATGATAAGAGTAATAAGTACAGTAATTGTCGTTCTATCGATCATATATGCATAATATGGCTAATAATATGAGTTAGATTGATAATAGTAAGAGTAATAAGTATAGTAATTGTCGTTCTATCGATCATATAAGCATAATATGGCTAATAATATGAGTTATATTGATAATAGTAAGTGTAATAAGTATAGTAATTGTCGTTCTATCGATCATATATGCATAATATGGCTAATAATATGAGTTAGATTGATAATAATAACAGTAATAAGTACAGTAATTGTCGTTCTATCGATAATATAAGCATAATATGTCTAATAATATGAGTTAGATCGATAATAATAAGAGTAGTGAGTATAGTAATTGTCGTTCTATGGATCATATAAGTATAATATGGCTAATAATATGAGTTAAATTGATAATAATAAGAGTAATAAGTATAGTAATTGTCGTTCTATCGATCATTTAAGCATAATATGGCTAGTAATATGAGTTAGATTGATAATAATAAGAGTAATAAGTATAGTAATTGTCGTTCTATCGATCATTTAAGCTTAATATGGCTAATAATATGAGTTAGATTGATAATAATAACAGTAATAAGTACAGTAATTGTCGTTCTATCGATACTATAAGCATAATATGGCTAATAATATGAGATAGATCAATAATGATAAGCGTAATAAGTACAGTAATTGTCGTTCTATCGATGATATATGCATAATATGGCTAATAATATGAGTAAGATTGATAATAATAATAGTAATAAGTATAGTAATTGTCGTTCTATCGATCATTTAAGCATAATATGGCTAATAATATGAGTTAAATTGATAATAATAACAGAAATAAGTACAGTAATTGTCGTTCTATCAATAATATAAGCATAATATGGCTAATAATATGAGTTAGATCGATAATGATAACAGTAATAAGTACAGTAATTGTCGTTCTATCGATAATATAAGCATAATATGGCTAATAATATGAGTTAGATCAATAATGATAAGCGTAATAAGTACAGTAATTGTCGTTCTATCGATCATATATGCATAATATGGCTAATAATATGAGTAAGGTTGATAATAATAATAGTAATAAGTATAGTAATTGTCATTCTATCGATCATTTAAGCATAATATGGCTAGTAATATGAGTTAGATTGATAATAATAAGAGTAATAAGTATAGTAATTGTCGTTCTATCGATCATTTAAACATAATATGGCTAATAATATGAGTTAGATTGATAATAATAACAGTAATAAGTACAGTAATTGTCGTTCTATCGATACTATAAGCATAATATGGCTAATAATATGAGATAGATCAATAATGATAAGCGTAATAAGTACAGTAATTGTCGTTCTATCGATCATATATGCATAATATGGCTAATAATATGAGTAAGATTGATAATAATAATAGTAATAAGTATAGTAATTGTCGTTCTATCGATCATTTAAGCATAATATGGCTAATAATATGAGTTAAGTTGATAAAAATAAGAATAATAAGTATCGTAATTGTTGTTCTATCGATCATATAAACATAATATGGCTAATAATATGAGTTTATGTTGATAATAATAAGAGTAATAAGTATAGTAAATGTCGTGCTATCAATCATATCTGCATAATATTGTTAATAATATGAGTTAGATTGATAATAGTGAGTGTAATAAGTACAGTAATTGTCGTTCTATCGATAATATAAGCATAATATGTCTAATAATATGAGTTAGATTGATAATAATAAGAGTAGTGAGTATAGTAATTGTCGTTCTATCGATCATATAAGCATAATCTGGCTAATAATATGAGTTAGATTCATAATAATAAGAGTAATAAGTATAGTAATTGTCGTTCTATCGATCATTTAAGCATAATATGGCTAATAATATGAGATAGGTTGAAAAAAATAAGAATAATAAGTATAGTAATTGTCGTTCTATCGATCATATAAGCATAATATGGCTAATAATATGAGTTAGATCGATAATGATAACAGTAATAAGTACAGTAATTGTCGTTCTATCGATAATATAAGCATAATATGTCTAATAATATGAGTTAGATCGATAATAATAAGAGTAGTGAGTATAGTAATTGTCGTTCTATGGATCATATAAGTATAATATGGCTAATAATATGAGTTAGATTCATAATAATAAGAGTAATAAGTATAGTAATTGTCGTTCTATCGATCATTTAAGCATAATATGGCTAATAATATGAGATAGGTTGAAAAAAATAAGAATAATAAGTATAGTAATTGTCGTTCTATCGATCATATAAGCATAATATGGCTAATAATATGAGTTAGGTTGATAATAATAAGAGTAATAAGTATAGTAATTGTCGTTCTATCGATCATATAAGCATAATATGGTTAATAGTATGAGTTAGATTGATAATAATAAGAGTAATAAGTATAGTAATTGTCGTTCTATCGATCATATAAGCATAATATGGCTAATAATATGAGTTAGATTGATAATAGTAAGTGTAATAAGTATAGTAATTGTCGTTCTATCGATCATATATGCATAATATGGCTAATAATATGAGTTAGATTGATAATAATAAGAGTAATAAGTATAGTAATTGTAGTTCTATCGATCGTATCTGCATAATATGCTTAATAATATGAGTTAGATTCATAATAATAAGAGTAATAAGTATAGTAATTGTCGTTCTATCGATCATTTAAGCATAATATGGCTAATAATATGAGTTAGGTTGATAGTAGTAAGAGTAGTGAGTATAGTAATTGTCGTTCTATCGATCATATAAGCATAATATGGCTAATAATATGAGTTATATTGATAATAGTAAGTGTAATAAGTATAGTAATTGTCGTTCTATCGATCATTTAAGCATAATATGGTTAATAATATGAGTTAGATTGATAATAATAAGAGTAATAAGTATAGTAATTGTCGTTCTATCGATCATATAAGCATAATGTGGCTAATAATATGAGTAAGATTGATAATAATAATAGTAATAAGTATAGTAATTGTCGGTCTATCGATCATTTAAGCGTAATATGGCTAATAATATGAGTTAGGTTGATAAAAATAAGAATAATAGGCATAGTAATTGTCGTTCTGTCGATCATATAAGCATAATATGGCTAATAATATGAGTTAGATTGATAATAATAAGAGTAATAAGTATAGTAATTGTCGTTCTATCGATCATATATGCATAATATGGCTAATAATATGAGTTAGATTGATAATAGTAAGTGTAATAAGTATAGTAATTGTCGTTCTATCGATCATATATGCATAATATGGCTAATAATATGAGTTAGATTGATAATAATAACAGTAATAAGTACAGTAATTGTCGTTCTATCGATACTATAAGCATAATATGGCTAATAATATGAGATAGATCAATAATGATAAGCGTAATAAGTACAGTAATTGTCGTTCTATCGATCACATATGCATAATATGGCTAATAATATGAGTAAGATTGATAATAATAATAGTAATAAGTATAGTAATTGTCGTTCTATCGATCATTTAAGCATAATATGGCTAATAATATGAGTTAAATTGATAATAATAACAGTAATAAGTACAGTAATTGTCGTTCTATCAATAATATAAGCATAATATGGCTAATAATATGAGTTAGATCGATAATGATAAGAGTAATAAGTACAGTAATTGTCGTTCTATCGATCATATATGCATAATATGGCTAATAATATGAGTTAGATTGATAATAGTAAGAGTAATAAGTATAGTAATTGTCGTTCTATCGATCATATAAGCATAATATGGCTAATAATATGAGTTATATTGATAATAGTAAGTGTAATAAGTATAGTAATTGTCGTTCTATCGATCATATATGCATAATATGGCTAATAATATGAGTTAGATTGATAATAATAACAGTAATAAGTACAGTAATTGTCGTTCTATCGATAATATAAGCATAATATGTCTAATATTATGAGTTAGATTGATAATAATAAGAGTAGTGAGTAGAGTAATTGTCGTTCCATCGATCATATAAGCATAATATGGCTAATAATATGAGTTAGATTGATAATAATAACAGTAATAAGTACAGTAATTGTAGTTCTATCGATCGTATCTGCATAATATGCTTAATAATATGAGTTAGATTGATAATAATAAGAGTAATAAGTATAGTAATTGTCGTTCTATCGATCATATAAGCATAATATGGCTAATAATATGAGTTAGATCGATAATGATAAGAGTAATAAGTACAGTAATTGTCGTTCTATCGATTATATAAGCATAATATGGCTAATAATATGAGTTAGATTGATAATAATAAGAGTAATGAGTAGAGTAATTGTAGTTCTATCGATCATATCTGCATATTATGGTTAATAATATGAGTTAGATTCATAATAATAAGAGTAATAAGTATAGTAATTGTCGTTCTATCGATCATTTAAGCATAATATGGGTAATAATATGAGTTAGGTTGATAAAAATAAGAATAATAGGTATAGTAATTGTCGTTCTGTCGATCATATAAGCATAATATGGCTAATAATATGAGTTAGATTGATAATAATAAGAGTAATAAGTATAGTAATTGTCGTTCTATCGATCATATATGCATAATATGGCTAATAATATGAGTAAGATTGATAATAATAATAGTAATAAGTATAGTAATTGTCGTTCTATCGATCATTTAAGCATAATATGGCTAATAATATGAGTTAAATTGATAATAATAACAGAAATAAGTACAGTAATTGTCGTTCTATCAATAATATAAGCATAATATGGCTAATAATATGAGTTAGATCGATAATGATAAGAGTAATAAGTACAGTAATTGTCGTTCTATCGATCATATATGCATAATATGGCTAATAATATGAGTTAGATTGATAATAGTAACAGTAATAAGTACAGTAATTGTCGTTCTATCGATAATATAAGCATAATATGTCTAATAATATGAGTTAGATTGATAATAATAAGAGTAGTGAGTATAGTAATTGTCGTTCTATCGATCATATAAGCATAATATGGCTAATAATATGAGTTAGATTGATAATAATAACAGTAATAAGTACAGTAATTGTCGTTCTATCGATAATATAAGCATAATGTGGCTAATAATATGAGTTAGATCGATAATGATAAGAGTAATAAGTACAGTAATTGTCGTTCTATCGATCATATATGCATAATATGGCTAATAATATGAGTTAGATTGATAATAGTAAGTGTAATAAGTATAGTAATTGTCGTTCTGTCGATCATATAAGCATAATATGGCTAATAATATGAGTTAGATTGATAATAATAACAGTAATAAGTACAGTAATTGTCGTTCTATCGATAATATAAGCATAATATGGCTAATAATATGAGTTAGATCAATAATGATAAGCGTAATAAGTACAGTAATTGTCGTTCTATCGATCATATATGCATAATATGGCTAATAATATGAGTAAGGTTGATAATAATAATAGTAATAAGTATAGTAATTGTCGTTCTATCGATCATTTAAGCATAATATGGCTAGTAATATGAGTTAGATTGATAATAATAAGAGTAATAAGTATAGTAATTGTCGTTCTATCGATCATTTAAACATAATATGGCTAATAATATGAGTTAGATTGATAATAATAACAGTAATAAGTACAGTAATTGTCGTTCTATCGATACTATAAGCATAATATGGCTAATAATATGAGATAGATCAATAATGATAAGCGTAATAAGTACAGTAATTGTCGTTCTATCGATCATATATGCATAATATGGCTAATAATATGAGTAAGATTGATAATAATAATAGTAATAAGTATAGTAATTGTCGTTCTATCGATCATTTAAGCATAATATGGCTAATAATATGAGTTAAGTTGATAAAAATAAGAATAATAAGTATCGTAATTGTTGTTCTATCGATCATATAAACATAATATGGCTAATAATATGAGTTAGATCAATAATGATAAGCGTAATAAGTACAGTAATTGTCGTTCTATCGATCATATATGCATAATATGGCTAATAATATGAGTAAGGTTGATAATAATAATAGTAATAAGTATAGTAATTGTCGTTCTATCGATCATTTAAGCATAATATGGCTAGTAATATGAGTTAGATTGATAATAATAAGAGTAATAAGTATAGTAATTGTCGTTCTATCGATCATTTAAACATAATATGGCTAATAATATGAGTTAGATTGATAATAATAACAGTAATAAGTACAGTAATTGTCGTTCTATCGATCATATATGCATAATATGGCTAATAATATGAGTAAGGTTGATAATAATAATAGTAATAAGTATAGTAATTGTCGTTCTATCGATCATATATGCATAATATGGCTAATAATATGAGTAAGATTGATAATAATAATAGTAATAAGTATAGTAATTGTCGTTCTATCGATCATTTAAGCATAATATGGCTAATAATATGAGTTAAGTTGATAAAAATAAGAATAATAAGTATCGTAATTGTTGTTCTATCGATCATATAAACATAATATGGCTAATAATATGAGTTTATGTTGATAATAATAAGAGTAATAAGTATAGTAAATGTCGTGCTATCAATCATATCTGCATAATATTGTTAATAATATGAGTTAGATTGATAATAGTGAGTGTAATAAGTACAGTAATTGTCGTTCTATCGATCATATATGCATAATATGGCTAATAATATGAGTTAGATTGATAATAGTAAGAGTAATAAGTATAGTAATTGTCGTTCTATCGATCATATAAGCATAATATGGCTAATAATATGAGTTATATTGATAATAGTAAGTGTAATAAGTATAGTAATTGTCGTTCTATCGATCATATATGCATAATATGGCTAATAATATGAGTTAGATTGATAATAATAACAGTAATAAGTACAGTAATTGTCGTTCTATCGATAATATAAGCATAATATGTCTAATAATATGAGTTAGATTGATAATAATAAGAGTAGTGAGTATAGTAATTGTCGTTCTATGGATCATATAAGTATAATATGGCTAATAATATGAGTTAGATTGATAATAATAAGAGTAATAAGTATAGTAATTGTCGTTCTATCGATCATTTAAGCATAATATGGCTAGTAATATGAGTTAGATTGATAATAATAAGAGTAATAAGTATAGTAATTGTCGTTCTATCGATCATTTAAGCATAATATGGCTAATAATATGAGTTAGATTGATAATAATAACAGTAATAAGTACAGTAATTGTCGTTCTATCGATACTATAAGCATAATATGGCTAATAATATGAGATAGATCAATAATGATAAGCGTAATAAGTACAGTAATTGTCGTTCTATCGATCATATATGCATAATATGGCTAATAATATGAGTAAGATTGATAACAATAATAGTAATAAGTATAGTAATTGTCGTTCTATCGATCATTTAAGCATAATATGGCTAATAATATGAGTTAAGTTGATAAAAATAAGAATAATAAGTATCGTAATTGTTGTTCTATCGATCATATAAACATAATATGGCTAATAATATGAGTTTATGTTGATAATAATAAGAGTAATAAGTATAGTAAATGTCGTGCTATCAATCATATCTGCATAATATTGTTAATAATATGAGTTAGATTGATAATAGTGAGTGTAATAAGTACAGGAATTGTCGTTCTATCGATAATATAAGCATAATATGTCTAATAATATGAGTTAGATTGATAATAATAAGAGTAGTGAGTATAGTAATTGTCGTTCTATCGATCATATAAGCATAATCTGGCTAATAATATGAGTTAAATTGATAATAATAACAGAAATAAGTACAGTAATTGTCGTTCTATCAATAATATAAGCATAATATGGCTAATAATATGAGTTAGAACGATAATGATAAGAGTAATAAGTACAGTAATTGTCGTTCTATCGATCATATATGCATAATATGGCTAATAATATGAGTTAGATTGATAATAGTAAGAGTAATAAGTATAGTAATTGTCGTTCTATCGATCATATAAGCATAATATGGCTAATAATATGAGTTATATTGATAATAGTAAGTGTAATAAGTATAGTAATTGTCGTTCTATCGATCATATATGCATAATATGGCTAATAATATGAGTTAGATTGATAATAATAACAGTAATAAGTACAGTAATTGTCGTTCTATCGATAATATAAGCATAATATGTCTAATAATATGAGTTAGATCGATAATAATAAGAGTAGTGAGTATAGTAATTGTCGTTCTATGGATCATATAAGTATAATATGGCTAATAATATGAGTTAGATTGATAATAATAAGAGTAATAAGTATAGTAATTGTCGTTCTATCGATCATTTAAGCATAATATGGCTAGTAATATGAGTTAGATTGATAATAATAAGAGTAATAAGTATAGTAATTGTCGTTCTATCGATCATTTAAGCATAATATGGCTAATAATATGAGTTAGATTGATAATAATAACAGTAATAAGTACAGTAATTGTCGTTCTATCGATACTATAAGCATAATATGGCTAATAATATGAGATAGATCAATAATGATAAGCGTAATAAGTACAGTAATTGTCGTTCTATCGATGATATATGCATAATATGGCTAATAATATGAGTAAGATTGATAATAATAATAGTAATAAGTATAGTAATTGTCGTTCTATCGATCATTTAAGCATAATATGGCTAATAATATGAGTTAAATTGATAATAATAACAGAAATAAGTACAGTAATTGTCGTTCTATCAATAATATAAGCATAATATGGCTAATAATATGAGTTAGATCGATAATGATAACAGTAATAAGTACAGTAATTGTCGTTCTATCGATAATATAAGCATAATATGGCTAATAATATGAGTTAGATCAATAATGATAAGCGTAATAAGTACAGTAATTGTCGTTCTATCGATCATATATGCATAATATGGCTAATAATATGAGTAAGATTGATAATAATAATAGTAATAAGTATAGTAATTGTCGTTCTATCGATCATTTAAGCATAATATGGCTAGTAATATGAGTTAGATTGATAATAATAAGAGTAATAAGTATAGTAATTGTCGTTCTATCGATCATTTAAGCATAATATGGCTAATAATATGAGTTAAATTGATAATAATAACAGTAATAAGTACAGTAATTGTCGTTCTATCGATAATATAAGCATAATATGGCTAATAATATGAGTTAGATCGAAAATGATAAGAGTAATAAGTACAGTAATTGTCGTTCTATCGATCATATAAGCATAATATGGCTAATAATATGAGTAAGGTTTATAATAATAATTGTAATATGTATAGTAATTGTCGTTCTATCGATCATTTAAACATAATATGGCTAATAATATGAGTTAGATTGATAATAATAACAGTAATAAGTACAGTAATTGTCGTTCTATCGATAATATAAGCATAATATGGCTAATAATATGAGTTAGATTGATAATAATAAGAGTAGTGAGTATAGTAATTGTCGTTCTATCGATCATATAAGCATAATATGGCTAATAATATGAGTTAGATTGATAATAATAACAGTAATAAGTACAGTAATTGTCGTTCTATCGATAATATAAGCATAATATGGCTAATAATATGAGTTAGATCGATAATGATAAGAGTAATAAGTACAGTAATTGTCGTTCTATCGATCATATATGCATAATATGGCTAATAATATGAGTTAGATTGATAATAGTAAGTGTAATAAGTATAGTAATTGTCGTTCTATCGATCACATATGCATAATATGGCTAATAATATGAGTTAAATTGATAATAATAACAGTAATAAGTACAGTAATTGTCGTTCTATCGATCATATAAGCATAATATGGTTAATAATATGAGTTAGATTGATAATAATAAGAGTAATAAGTATAGTAATTGTCGTTCTATCGATCATATAAGCATAATATGGCTAATAATATGAGTAAGATTGATAATAATAATAGCAATAAGTATAGTAATTGTCGTTCTATCGATCATATAAGCATAATACGGCTAAAAATATGAGTTAGATTGATAATAATACGAGTAATGAGTATAGTAATTGTCGTTCTATCGATCATTTAGCATAATATGACTAATAATATGAGTTAGATTGATAATAATAAGAGTAATGAGTAAAGTAATTGTAGTTCTATCGATCGTATCTGCATAATATGGTTAATAATATGAGTTAGATTCATAATAATAAGAGTAATAAGTATAGTAATTGTCGTTCTATCGATCATTTAAGCATAATATGGCTAATAATATGAGTTTATGTTGATAATAATAAGAGTAATAAGTATAGTAAATGTCGTGCTATCAATCATATCTGCATAATATTGTTAATAATATGAGTTAGATTGATAATAGTGAGTGTAATAAGTACAGTAATTGTCGTTCTATCGATAATATAAGCATAATATGTCTAATAATATGAGTTAGATTGATAATAATAAGAGTAGTGAGTATAGTAATTGTCGTTCTATCGATCATATAAGCATAATCTGGCTAATAATATGAGTTAGATTGATAATAATAACAGTAATAGGTACAGTAATTATCGTTCTATCGATAATATAAGCATAATATGGCTAATAATATGAGTTAGATCGATAATGATAAGAGTAATAAGTACAGTAATTGTCGTTCTATCGATCATATATGCATAATATGGCTAATAATATGAGTTAGATTGATAATACTAAGTGTAATAAGTATAGTAATTGTCGTTCTATCGATCACATATGCATAATATGGCTAATAATATGAGTTAGATTGATAATAATAACAGTAATAAGTACAGTAATTGTCGATCTATCGATAATATAAGCATAATATGGCTAACAATATGAGTTAGATCGATAATGATAAGAGCAATAAGTACAGTAATTGTCGTTCTATCGATCATATAAGCATAATATGGCTAATAATATGAGTTAGATTGATAATAGATAGAGTAATAAGTATAGTAATTGTCGTTCTGTCGATCATATAAGCATAATATGGCTAATAATATGAGTTAGATTGATAATAGTAAGTGTAATAAGTATAGTAATTGTCGTTCTATCGATCATATATGCATAATATGGCTAATAATATGAGTTAGATTGATAATAATAACAGTAATAAGTACAGTAATTGTCGTCCTATCGATAATATGAGCATAATATGTCTAATAATATGAGTTAGATTGATAATAATAAGAGTAGTGAGTATAGTAATTGTCGTTCTATCGATCATATAAGCATAATATGGCTAATAATATGAGATAGATTGATAATAATAAGAGTAATAAGTATAGTAATTGTCGTTCTATCGATCATATAAGCATAATATGGCTAATAATATGAGTTAGATTGATAATAATAAGAGTAATAAGTATAGTAATTGTCGTTCTATCGATCATTTAAGCATAATATGGCTAGTAATATGAGTTAGATTGATAATAATAAGAGTAATAAGTATAGTAATTGTCGTTCTATCGATCATATAAGCATAATATGGTTAATAATATGAGTTAGATTGATAATAATAAGAGTAATAAGTATAGTAATTGTCGTTCTATCGATCATATAAGCATAATATGGCTAATAATATGAGTTAGATTGATAATAATAAGAGTAATAAGTATAGTAATTGTCGTTCTATCGATCATTTAAGCATAATACGGCTAATAATATGAGTTAGATTGATAATAATAAGAGTAATAAGTATAGTAATTGTAGTTCTATCGATCGTATCTGCATAATATGCTTAATAATATGAGTTAGATTCATAATAATAAGAGTAATAAGTATAGTAATTGTCGTTCTATCGATCATATAAGCATAATATGGCTAATAATATGAGTTAGATTCATAATAATAAGAGTAATAAGTATAGTAATTGTCGTTCTATCGATCATATAAGCATAATATGGCTAATAATATGAGATAGATTGATAATAATAAGAGTAATAAGTATAGTAATTGTCGTTCTATCGATCATATAAGCATAATATGGTTAATAATATGAGTTAGATTGATAATAATAAGAGTAATAAGTATAGTAATTGTCGTTCTATCGATCATATAAGCATAATATGGCTAATAATATGAGTTAGATTGATAATAATAAGAGTAATAAGTATAGTAATTGTCGTTCTATCGATCATTTAAGCATAATATGGCTAGTAATATGAGTTAGATTGATAATAATAAGAGTAATAAGTATAGTAATTGTCGTTCTATCGATCATATAAGCATAATATGGTTAATAATATGAGTTAGATTGATAATAATAAGAGTAATAAGTATAGTAATTGTCGTTCTATCGATCTTATAAGCATAATATGGCTAATAATATGAGTAAGATTGATAATAATAATAGTAATAAGTATAGTAATTGTCGGTCTATCGATCATTTAAGCATAATATGGCTAATAATATGAGTTAGGTTGATAAAAATAAGAATAATAAGCATAGTAATTGTCGTTCTATCGATCATATAAGCATAATATGGCTAATAATATGACTTAGGTTGATAATAATAAGAGTAATAAGTATAGTAAATGTCGTGCTATCGATCATATCTGCATAATATTGTTAATAATATGAGTTAGATTGATAATAGTGAGTGTAATAAGTATAGTAATTGTCGTTCTATCGATCATATCTGCATAATATTGCTAATAATATGAGTTGGATTGATAATAATAAGAGTAATAATTATAGTAATTGTCGTTCTATCAATCATATAAGCATAATATGGCTAATAATATGAGTTAGATCGATAATGATAAGAGTAATAGGTACAGTAATTGTCGTTCTATCGATCATATATGCATAATATGGCTAATAATATGAGTAAGATTGATAATAATAATAGTAATAAGTATAGTAATTGTCGTTCTATCGATCATTTAAGCATAATATGGCTAGTAATATGAGTTAGATTGATAATAATAAGAGTAATAAGTATAGTAATTGTCGTTCTATCGATCATTTAAGCATAATATGGCTAATAATATGAGTTAAATTGATAATAATAACAGTAATAAGTACAGTAATTGTCGTTCTATCGATCATATAAGCATAATATGGTTAATAATATGAGTTAGATTGATAATAATAAGAGTAATAAGTATAGTAATTGTCGTTCTATCGATCATATAAGCATAATATGGCTAATAATATGAGTTAGATTGATAATAATAAGAGTAATAAGTATAGTAATTGTCGTTCTATCGATCATTTAAGCATAATATGGCTAGTAATATGAGTTAGATTGATAATAATAAGAGTAATAAGTATAGTAATTGTCGTTCTATCGATCATATAAGCATAATATGGTTAATAATATGAGTTAGATTGATAATAATAAGAGTAATAAGTATAGTAATTGTCGTTCTATCGATCTTATAAGCATAATATGGCTAATAATATGAGTAAGATTGATAATAATAATAGTAATAAGTATAGTAATTGTCGGTCTATCGATCATTTAAGCATAATATGGCTAATAATATGAGTTAGGTTGATAAAAATAAGAATAATAAGCATAGTAATTGTCGTTCTATCGATCATATAAGCATAATATGGCTAATAATATGACTTAGGTTGATAATAATAAGAGTAATAAGTATAGTAAATGTCGTGCTATCGATCATATCTGCATAATATTGTTAATAATATGAGTTAGATTGATAATAGTGAGTGTAATAAGTATAGTAATTGTCGTTCTATCGATCATATCTGCATAATATTGCTAATAATATGAGTTGGATTGATAATAATAAGAGTAATAATTATAGTAATTGTCGTTCTATCAATCATATAAGCATAATATGGCTAATAATATGAGTTAGATCGATAATGATAAGAGTAATAGGTACAGTAATTGTCGTTCTATCGATCATATATGCATAATATGGCTAATAATATGAGTAAGATTGATAATAATAATAGTAATAAGTATAGTAATTGTCGTTCTATCGATCATTTAAGCATAATATGGCTAGTAATATGAGTTAGATTGATAATAATAAGAGTAATAAGTATAGTAATTGTCGTTCTATCGATCATTTAAGCATAATATGGCTAGTAATATGAGTTAGATTGATAATAATAAGAGTAATAAGTATAGTAATTGTCGTTCTATCGATCATATAAGCATAATATGGTTAATAATATGAGTTAGATTGATAATAATAAGAGTAATAAGTATAGTAATTGTCGTTCTATCGATCATATAAGCATAATATGGCTAATAATATGAGTTAGATTGATAATAATAAGAGTAATAAGTATAGTAATTGTCGTTCTATCGATCATTTAAGCATAATACGGCTAATAATATGAGTTAGATTGATAATAATAAGAGTAATAAGTATAGTAATTGTAGTTCTATCGATCGTATCTGCATAATATGCTTAATAATATGAGTTAGATTCATAATAATAAGAGTAATAAGTATAGTAATTGTCGTTCTATCGATCATATAAGCATAATATGGCTAATAATATGAGTTAGATTCATAATAATAAGAGTAATAAGTATAGTAATTGTCGTTCTATCGATCATATAAGCATAATATGGCTAATAATATGAGATAGATTGATAATAATAAGAGTAATAAGTATAGTAATTGTCGTTCTATCGATCATATAAGCATAATATGGTTAATAATATGAGTTAGATTGATAATAATAAGAGTAATAAGTATAGTAATTGTCGTTCTATCGATCATATAAGCATAATATGGCTAATAATATGAGTTAGATTGATAATAATAAGAGTAATAAGTATAGTAATTGTCGTTCTATCGATCATTTAAGCATAATATGGCTAGTAATATGAGTTAGATTGATAATAATAAGAGTAATAAGTATAGTAATTGTCGTTCTATCGATCATATAAGCATAATATGGTTAATAATATGAGTTAGATTGATAATAATAAGAGTAATAAGTATAGTAATTGTCGTTCTATCGATCTTATAAGCATAATATGGCTAATAATATGAGTAAGATTGATAATAATAATAGTAATAAGTATAGTAATTGTCGGTCTATCGATCATTTAAGCATAATATGGCTAATAATATGAGTTAGGTTGATAAAAATAAGAATAATAAGCATAGTAATTGTCGTTCTATCGATCATATAAGCATAATATGGCTAATAATATGACTTAGGTTGATAATAATAAGAGTAATAAGTATAGTAAATGTCGTGCTATCGATCATATCTGCATAATATTGTTAATAATATGAGTTAGATTGATAATAGTGAGTGTAATAAGTATAGTAATTGTCGTTCTATCGATCATATCTGCATAATATTGCTAATAATATGAGTTGGATTGATAATAATAAGAGTAATAATTATAGTAATTGTCGTTCTATCAATCATATAAGCATAATATGGCTAATAATATGAGTTAGATCGATAATGATAAGAGTAATAGGTACAGTAATTGTCGTTCTATCGATCATATATGCATAATATGGCTAATAATATGAGTAAGATTGATAATAATAATAGTAATAAGTATAGTAATTGTCGTTCTATCGATCATTTAAGCATAATATGGCTAGTAATATGAGTTAGATTGATAATAATAAGAGTAATAAGTATAGTAATTGTCGTTCTATCGATCATTTAAGCATAATATGGCTAATAATATGAGTTAAATTGATAATAATAACAGTAATAAGTACAGTAATTGTCGTTCTATCGATCATATAAGCATAATATGGTTAATAATATGAGTTAGATTGATAATAATAAGAGTAATAAGTATAGTAATTGTCGTTCTATCGATCATATAAGCATAATATGGCTAATAATATGAGTTAGATTGATAATAATAAGAGTAATAAGTATAGTAATTGTCGTTCTATCGATCATTTAAGCATAATATGGCTAGTAATATGAGTTAGATTGATAATAATAAGAGTAATAAGTATAGTAATTGTCGTTCTATCGATCATATAAGCATAATATGGTTAATAATATGAGTTAGATTGATAATAATAAGAGTAATAAGTATAGTAATTGTCGTTCTATCGATCTTATAAGCATAATATGGCTAATAATATGAGTAAGATTGATAATAATAATAGTAATAAGTATAGTAATTGTCGGTCTATCGATCATTTAAGCATAATATGGCTAATAATATGAGTTAGGTTGATAAAAATAAGAATAATAAGCATAGTAATTGTCGTTCTATCGATCATATAAGCATAATATGGCTAATAATATGACTTAGGTTGATAATAATAAGAGTAATAAGTATAGTAAATGTCGTGCTATCGATCATATCTGCATAATATTGTTAATAATATGAGTTAGATTGATAATAGTGAGTGTAATAAGTATAGTAATTGTCGTTCTATCGATCATATCTGCATAATATTGCTAATAATATGAGTTGGATTGATAATAATAAGAGTAATAATTATAGTAATTGTCGTTCTATCAATCATATAAGCATAATATGGCTAATAATATGAGTTAGATCGATAATGATAAGAGTAATAAGTACAGTAATTGTCGTTCTATCGATCATATATGCATAATATGGCTAATAATATGAGTAAGATTGATAATAATAATAGTAATAAGTATAGTAATTGTCGTTCTATCGATCATTTAAGCATAATATGGCTAGTAATATGAGTTAGATTGATAATAATAAGAGTAATAAGTATAGTAATTGTCGTTCTATCGATCATTTAAGCATAATATGGCTAATAATATGAGTTAAATTGATAATAATAACAGTAATAAGTACAGTAATTGTCGTTCTATCGATAATATAAGCATAATATGGCTAATAATATGAGTTAGATCGAAAATGATAAGAGTAATAAGTACAGTAATTGTCGTTCTATCGATCATATAAGCATAATATGGCTAATAATATGAGTAAGGTTTATAATAATAATTGTAATATGTATAGTAATTGTCGTTCTATCGATCATTTAAACATAATATGGCTAATAATATGAGTTAGATTGATAATAATAACAGTAATAAGTACAGTAATTGTCGTTCTATCGATAATATAAGCATAATATGGCTAATAATATGAGTTAGATTGATAATAATAAGAGTAGTGAGTATAGTAATTGTCGTTCTATCGATCATATAAGCATAATATGGCTAATAATATGAGTTAGATTGATAATAATAACAGTAATAAGTACAGTAATTGTCGTTCTATCGATAATATAAGCATAATATGGCTAATAATATGAGTTAGATCGATAATGATAAGAGTAATAAGTACAGTAATTGTCGTTCTATCGATCATATATGCATAATATGGCTAATAATATGAGTTAGATTGATAATAGTAAGTGTAATAAGTATAGTAATTGTCGTTCTATCGATCACATATGCATAATATGGCTAATAATATGAGTTAAATTGATAATAATAACAGTAATAAGTACAGTAATTGTCGTTCTATCGATCATATAAGCATAATATGGTTAATAATATGAGTTAGATTGATAATAATAAGAGTAATAAGTATAGTAATTGTCGTTCTATCGATCATATAAGCATAATATGGCTAATAATATGAGTAAGATTGATAATAATAATAGCAATAAGTATAGTAATTGTCGTTCTATCGATCATATAAGCATAATACGGCTAAAAATATGAGTTAGATTGATAATAATACGAGTAATGAGTATAGTAATTGTCGTTCTATCGATCATTTAGCATAATATGACTAATAATATGAGTTAGATTGATAATAATAAGAGTAATGAGTATAGTAATTGTAGTTCTATCGATCGTATCTGCATAATATGGTTAATAATATGAGTTAGATTCATAATAATAAGAGTAATAAGTATAGTAATTGTCGTTCTATCGATCATTTAAGCATAATATGGCTAATAATATGAGTTTATGTTGATAATAATAAGAGTAATAAGTATAGTAAATGTCGTGCTATCAATCATATCTGCATAATATTGTTAATAATATGAGTTAGATTGATAATAGTGAGTGTAATAAGTACAGTAATTGTCGTTCTATCGATAATATAAGCATAATATGTCTAATAATATGAGTTAGATTGATAATAATAAGAGTAGTGAGTATAGTAATTGTCGTTCTATCGATCATATAAGCATAATCTGGCTAATAATATGAGTTAGATTGATAATAATAACAGTAATAGGTACAGTAATTATCGTTCTATCGATAATATAAGCATAATATGGCTAATAATATGAGTTAGATCGATAATGATAAGAGTAATAAGTACAGTAATTGTCGTTCTATCGATCATATATGCATAATATGGCTAATAGTATGAGTTAGATTGATAATAGTAAGTGTAATAAGTATAGTAATTGTCGTTCTATCGATCACATATGCATAATATGGCTAATAATATGAGTTAAATTGATAATAATAACAGTAATAAGTACAGTAATTGTCGTTCTATCGATCATATAAGCATAATATGGTTAATAATATGAGTTAGATTGATAATAATAAGAGTAATAAGTATAGTAATTGTCGTTCTATCGATCATATAAGCATAATATGGCTAATAATATGAGTAAGATTGATAATAATAATAGCAATAAGTATAGTAATTGTCGTTCTATCGATCATATAAGCATAATACGGCTAAAAATATGAGTTAGATTGATAATAATACGAGTAATGAGTATAGTAATTGTCGTTCTATCGATCATTTAGCATAATATGACTAATAATATGAGTTAGATTGATAATAATAAGAGTAATGAGTATAGTAATTGTAGTTCTATCGATCGTATCTGCATAATATGGTTAATAATATGAGTTAGATTCATAATAATAAGAGTAATAAGTATAGTAATTGTCGTTCTATCGATCATTTAAGCATAATATGGCTAGTAATATGAGTTAGATTGATAATAATAAGAGTAATAAGTATAGTAATTGTCGTTCTATCGATCATTTAAGCATAATATGGCTAATAATATGAGTTAAATTGATAATAATAACAGTAATAAGTACAGTAATTGTCGTTCTATCGATCATATAAGCATAATATGGTTAATAATATGAGTTAGATTGATAATAATAAGAGTAATAAGTATAGTAATTGTCGTTCTATCGATCATATAAGCATAATATGGCTAATAATATGAGTTAGATTGATAATAATAAGAGTAATAAGTATAGTAATTGTCGTTCTATCGATCATTTAAGCATAATATGGCTAGTAATATGAGTTAGATTGATAATAATAAGAGTAATAAGTATAGTAATTGTCGTTCTATCGATCATATAAGCATAATATGGTTAATAATATGAGTTAGATTGATAATAATAAGAGTAATAAGTATAGTAATTGTCGTTCTATCGATCTTATAAGCATAATATGGCTAATAATATGAGTAAGATTGATAATAATAATAGTAATAAGTATAGTAATTGTCGGTCTATCGATCATTTAAGCATAATATGGCTAATAATATGAGTTAGGTTGATAAAAATAAGAATAATAAGCATAGTAATTGTCGTTCTATCGATCATATAAGCATAATATGGCTAATAATATGACTTAGGTTGATAATAATAAGAGTAATAAGTATAGTAAATGTCGTGCTATCGATCATATCTGCATAATATTGTTAATAATATGAGTTAGATTGATAATAGTGAGTGTAATAAGTATAGTAATTGTCGTTCTATCGATCATATCTGCATAATATTGCTAATAATATGAGTTGGATTGATAATAATAAGAGTAATAATTATAGTAATTGTCGTTCTATCAATCATATAAGCATAATATGGCTAATAATATGAGTTAGATCGATAATGATAAGAGTAATAAGTACAGTAATTGTCGTTCTATCGATCATATATGCATAATATGGCTAATAATATGAGTAAGATTGATAATAATAATAGTAATAAGTATAGTAATTGTCGTTCTATCGATCATTTAAGCATAATATGGCTAGTAATATGAGTTAGATTGATAATAATAAGAGTAATAAGTATAGTAATTGTCGTTCTATCGATCATTTAAGCATAATATGGCTAATAATATGAGTTAAATTGATAATAATAACAGTAATAAGTACAGTAATTGTCGTTCTATCGATAATATAAGCATAATATGGCTAATAATATGAGTTAGATCGAAAATGATAAGAGTAATAAGTACAGTAATTGTCGTTCTATCGATCATATAAGCATAATATGGCTAATAATATGAGTAAGGTTTATAATAATAATTGTAATATGTATAGTAATTGTCGTTCTATCGATCATTTAAACATAATATGGCTAATAATATGAGTTAGATTGATAATAATAACAGTAATAAGTACAGTAATTGTCGTTCTATCGATAATATAAGCATAATATGGCTAATAATATGAGTTAGATTGATAATAATAAGAGTAGTGAGTATAGTAATTGTCGTTCTATCGATCATATAAGCATAATATGGCTAATAATATGAGTTAGATTGATAATAATAACAGTAATAAGTACAGTAATTGTCGTTCTATCGATAATATAAGCATAATATGGCTAATAATATGAGTTAGATCGATAATGATAAGAGTAATAAGTACAGTAATTGTCGTTCTATCGATCATATATGCATAATATGGCTAATAATATGAGTTAGATTGATAATAGTAAGTGTAATAAGTATAGTAATTGTCGTTCTATCGATCACATATGCATAATATGGCTAATAATATGAGTTAAATTGATAATAATAACAGTAATAAGTACAGTAATTGTCGTTCTATCGATCATATAAGCATAATATGGTTAATAATATGAGTTAGATTGATAATAATAAGAGTAATAAGTATAGTAATTGTCGTTCTATCGATCATATAAGCATAATATGGCTAATAATATGAGTAAGATTGATAATAATAATAGCAATAAGTATAGTAATTGTCGTTCTATCGATCATATAAGCATAATACGGCTAAAAATATGAGTTAGATTGATAATAATACGAGTAATGAGTATAGTAATTGTCGTTCTATCGATCATTTAGCATAATATGACTAATAATATGAGTTAGATTGATAATAATAAGAGTAATGAGTATAGTAATTGTAGTTCTATCGATCGTATCTGCATAATATGGTTAATAATATGAGTTAGATTCATAATAATAAGAGTAATAAGTATAGTAATTGTCGTTCTATCGATCATTTAAGCATAATATGGCTAATAATATGAGTTTATGTTGATAATAATAAGAGTAATAAGTATAGTAAATGTCGTGCTATCAATCATATCTGCATAATATTGTTAATAATATGAGTTAGATTGATAATAGTGAGTGTAATAAGTACAGTAATTGTCGTTCTATCGATAATATAAGCATAATATGTCTAATAATATGAGTTAGATTGATAATAATAAGAGTAGTGAGTATAGTAATTGTCGTTCTATCGATCATATAAGCATAATCTGGCTAATAATATGAGTTAGATTGATAATAATAACAGTAATAGGTACAGTAATTATCGTTCTATCGATAATATAAGCATAATATGGCTAATAATATGAGTTAGATCGATAATGATAAGAGTAATAAGTACAGTAATTGTCGTTCTATCGATCATATATGCATAATATGGCTAATAATATGAGTTAGATTGATAATACTAAGTGTAATAAGTATAGTAATTGTCGTTCTATCGATCACATATGCATAATATGGCTAATAATATGAGTTAGATTGATAATAATAACAGTAATAAGTACAGTAATTGTCGATCTATCGATAATATAAGCATAATATGGCTAACAATATGAGTTAGATCGATAATGATAAGAGCAATAAGTACAGTAATTGTCGTCCTATCGATAATATGAGCATAATATGTCTAATAATATGAGTTAGATTGATAATAATAAGAGTAGTGAGTATAGTAATTGTCGTTCTATCGATCATATAAGCATAATATGGCTAATAATATGAGATAGATTGATAATAATAAGAGTAATAAGTATAGTAATTGTCGTTCTATCGATCATATAAGCATAATATGGCTAATAATATGAGTTAGATTGATAATAATAAGAGTAATAAGTATAGTAATTGTCGTTCTATCGATCATTTAAGCATAATATGGCTAGTAATATGAGTTAGATTGATAATAATAAGAGTAATAAGTATAGTAATTGTCGTTCTATCGATCATATAAGCATAATATGGTTAATAATATGAGTTAGATTGATAATAATAAGAGTAATAAGTATAGTAATTGTCGTTCTATCGATCATTTAAGCATAATACGGCTAATAATATGAGTTAGATTGATAATAATAAGAGTAATAAGTATAGTAATTGTAGTTCTATCGATCGTATCTGCATAATATGCTTAATAATATGAGTTAGATTCATAATAATAAGAGTAATAAGTATAGTAATTGTCGTTCTATCGATCATATAAGCATAATATGGCTAATAATATGAGTTAGATTCATAATAATAAGAGTAATAAGTATAGTAATTGTCGTTCTATCGATCATATAAGCATAATATGGCTAATAATATGAGATAGATTGATAATAATAAGAGTAATAAGTATAGTAATTGTCGTTCTATCGATCATATAAGCATAATATGGTTAATAATATGAGTTAGATTGATAATAATAAGAGTAATAAGTATAGTAATTGTCGTTCTATCGATCATATAAGCATAATATGGCTAATAATATGAGTTAGATTGATAATAATAAGAGTAATAAGTATAGTAATTGTCGTTCTATCGATCATTTAAGCATAATATGGCTAGTAATATGAGTTAGATTGATAATAATAAGAGTAATAAGTATAGTAATTGTCGTTCTATCGATCATATAAGCATAATATGGTTAATAATATGAGTTAGATTGATAATAATAAGAGTAATAAGTATAGTAATTGTCGTTCTATCGATCTTATAAGCATAATATGGCTAATAATATGAGTAAGATTGATAATAATAATAGTAATAAGTATAGTAATTGTCGGTCTATCGATCATTTAAGCATAATATGGCTAATCATATGAGTTAGGTTGATAAAAATAAGAATAATAAGCATAGTAATTGTCGTTCTATCGATCATATAAGCATAATATGGCTAATAATATGACTTAGGTTGATAATAATAAGAGTAATAAGTATAGTAAATGTCGTGCTATCGATCATATCTGCATAATATTGTTAATAATATGAGTTAGATTGATAATAGTGAGTGTAATAAGTATAGTAATTGTCGTTCTATCGATCATATCTGCATAATATTGCTAATAATATGAGTTGGATTGATAATAATAAGAGTAATAATTATAGTAATTGTCGTTCTATCAATCATATAAGCATAATATGGCTAATAATATGAGTTAGATCGATAATGATAAGAGTAATAAGTACAGTAATTGTCGTTCTATCGATCATATAAGCATAACATGGCTAATAATATGAGTTAGATTGGTAATAATAAGAGTAATGAGTATAGTAATTGTAGTTCTATCGATCATATCTGCATAATATGGTTAATAATATGGGTTAGATTCATAATAATAAGAGTAATAAGTATAGTAATTGTCGTTCTATCGATCATTTAAGCATAATATGGGTAATAATATGAGTTAGGTTGATAAAAATAAGAATAATAAGTATAGTAATTGTCGTTCTGTCGATCATATAAGCATAATATGGCTAATAATATGAGTTAGATTGATAATAATAAGAGTAATAAGTATAGTAATTGTCGTTCTATCGATCATTTAAGCATAATACGGCTAATAATATGAGTTAGATTGATAATAATAAGAGTAATAAGTATAGTAATTGTAGTTCTATCGATCGTATCTGCATAATATGCTTAATAATATGAGTTAGATTCATAATAATAAGAGTAATAAGTATAGTAATTGTCGTTCTATCGATCATATAAGCATAATATGGCTAATAATATGAGTTAGGTTGATAATAGTAAGAGTAGTGAGTATAGTAATTGTCGTTCTATCGATCACATAAGCATAATATGGCTAATAATATGAGTTAGATTGATAATAGTAAGTGTAATAAGTATAGTAACTGTCGTTCTATCGATCATATATGCATAATATGACTAATAATATGAGTTAGATTGATAATAACAACAGTAATAAGTACATTAATTGTCGTTCTATCGATAATATAAGCATAATATGGCTAATAATATGAGTTAGGTTGATAATAATAAGAGTAATAAGTATAGTAAATGTCGTGCTATCGATCATTTAAGCATAATATGGCTAATAATATGAGTTAGGTTGATAAAAATAAGAATAATAAGCATAGTAATTGTCGTTCTATCGATCATATAAGCATAATATGGCTAATAATATGACTTAGGTTGATAATAATAAGAGTAATAAGTATAGTAAATGTCGTGCTATCGATCATATCTGCATAATATTGTTAATAATATGAGTTAGATTGATAATAGTGAGTGTAATAAGTATAGTAATTGTCGTTCTATCGATCATATCTGCATAATATTGCTAATAATATGAGTTGGATTGATAATAATAAGAGTAATAAGTATAGTAATTGTCGTTCTATCGATCATATAAGCATAATATGGCTAATAATATGAGTTAGATCGATAATGATAAGAGTAATAAGTACAGTAATTGTCGTTCTATCGATCATATAAGCATAATATGGCTAATAATATGAGTTAGATTGATAATAATAAGATAAATGAGTATAGTAATTGTAGTTCTATCGATCATATCTGCATAATATGGTTAATAATATGAGTTAGATTGATAATAATAAGAGTAATAAGTATAGTAATTGTCGCTCTATCGATCATTTAAGCATAATATGGGTAATAATATGAGTTAGGTTGATAAAAATAAGAATAATAAGTATAGTAATTGTCGTTCTGTCGATCATATAAGCATAATATGGCTAATAATATGAGTTAGATTGATAATAATAAGAGTAATAAGTATAGTAATTGTCGTTCTATCGATCATATATGCATAATATGACTAATAATATGAGTTAGATTGATAATAACAACAGTAATAAGTACATTAATTGTCGTTCTATCGATAATATAAGCATAATATGGCTAATAATGTGAGTTAGGTTGATAATAATAAGAGTAATAAGTATAGTAAATGTCGTGCTATCGATCATATCTGCATAATATGGTTAATAATATGAGTTATATTGATAATAATAACAGTAATAAGTACAGTAATTGTCGTTCTATCGATAATATAAGCATAATATGGCTAATAATATGAGTTAGATCAATAATGATAAGCGTAATAAGTACAGTAATTGTCGTTCTATCGATCATATATGCATAATATGGCTAATAATATGAGTAAGATTGATAATAATAATAGTAATAAGTATAGTAATTGTCGTTCTATCGATCATTTAAGCATAATATGGCTAATAATATGAGTTAAATTGATAATAATAACAGTAATAAGTACAGTAATTGTCGTTCTATCGATAATATAAGCATAATATGTCTAATAATATGAGTTAGATTGATAATAATAAGAGTAGTGAGTATAGTAATTGTCGTTCTATCGATCATATAAGCATAATATGGCTAATAATATGAGTTAGATTGATAATAATAACAGTAATAAGTACAGTAATTGTCGTTCTACCGATAATATAAGCATAATATGGCTAATAATATGAGTTAGATCGATAATGATAAGAGTAATAAGTACAGTAATTGTCGTTCTATCGATCATATATGCATAATATGGCTAATAATATGAGTTAGATTGATAATAGTAAGTGTAATAAGTATAGTAATTGTCGTTCTATCGATCACATATGCATAATATGGCTAATAATATGAGTTAGATTGATAATAGTAAGAGTAATAAGTATAGTAATTGTCGTTCTATCGATCATATAAGCATAATATGGCTAATAATATGAGTTAGATTGATAATAGTAAGTGTAATAAGTATAGTTATTGTCGTTCTATCGATCATATATGCATAATATGGCTAATAATATGAGTTAGATTGATAATAATAACAGTAATAAGTACAGTAATTGTCGTTCTATCGATAATATAAGCATAATACGGCTAATAATATGAGTTAGATCGATAATGATAAGAGTAATAAGTACAGTAATTGTCGTTCTATCGATCATATATGCATAATATGGCTAATAATATGAGTTAGATTGATAATAGTAAGAGTAATAAGTATAGTAATTGTCGTTCTATCGATCATATAAGCATAATATGGCTAATAATATGAGTTAGATTGATAATAGTAAGTGTAATAAGTATAGTTATTGTCGTTCTATCGATCATATATGCATAATATGGCTAATAATATGAGTTAGATTGATAATAATAACAGTAATAAGTACAGTAATTGTCGTTCTATCGATAATATAAGCATAATATGTCTAATAATATGAGTTAGATTGATAATAATAAGAGTAGTGAGTATAGTAATTGTCGTTCTATCGATCATATAAGCATAATATGGCTAATAATATGAGTTAGATTGATAATAATAACAGTAATAAGTACAGTAATTGTCGTTCTACCGATAATATAAGCATAATATGGCTAATAATATGAGTTAGATCGATAATGATAAGAGTAATAAGTACAGTAATTGTCGTTCTATCGATCATATATGCATAATATGGCTAATAATATGAGTTAGATTGATAATAGTAAGTGTAATAAGTATAGTAATTGTCGTTCTATCGATCACATATGCATAATATGGCTAATAATATGAGTTAGATTGATAATAATAACAGTAATAAGTACAGTAATTGTCGTTCTATCGATAATATAAGCATAATATGGCTAATAATATGAGTTAGATCAATAATGATAAGCGTAATAAGTACAGTAATTGTCGTTCTATCGATCATATGTGCATAATATGGCTAATAATATGAGTAAGATTGATAATAATAATAGTAATAAGTATAGTAATTGTCGTTCTATCGATCATTTAAGCATAATATGGCTAGTAATATGAGTTAAATTGATAATAATAACAGTAATAAGTACAGTAATTGTCGTTCTATCGATAATATAAGCATAATATGGCTAATAATATGAGTTAGATCGAAAATGATAAGAGTAATAAGTACAGTAATTGTCGTTCTATCGATCATATAAGCATAATATGGCTAATAATATGAGTAAGGTTTATAATAATAATTGTAATATGTATAGTAATTGTCGTTCTATCGATCATTTAAACATAATATGGCTAATAATATGAGTTAGATTGATAATAATAACAGTAATAAGTACAGTAATTGTCGTTCTATCGATAATATAAGCATAATATGGCTAATAATATGAGTTAGATTGATAATAATAAGAGTAGTGAGTATAGTAATTGTCGTTCTATCGATCATATAAGCATAATATGGCTAATAATATGAGTTAGATTGATAATAATAACAGTAATAAGTACAGTAATTGTCGTTCTATCGATAATATAAGCATAATATGGCTAATAATATGAGTTAGATCGATAATGATAAGAGTAATAAGTACAGTAATTGTCGTTCTATCGATCATATATGCATAATATGGCTAATAATATGAGTTAGATTGATAATAGTAAGTGTAATAAGTATAGTAATTGTCGTTCTATCGATCACATATGCATAATATGGCTAATAATATGAGTTAAATTGATAATAATAACAGTAATAAGTACAGTAATTGTCGTTCTATCGATCATATAAGCATAATATGGTTAATAATATGAGTTAGATTGATAATAATAAGAGTAATAAGTATAGTAATTGTCGTTCTATCGATCATATAAGCATAATATGGCTAATAATATGAGTAAGATTGATAATAATAATAGTAATAAGTATAGTAATTGTCGTTCTACCGATCATATAAGCATAATACGGATAAAAATATGAGTTAGATTGATAATAATACGAGTAATGAGTATAGTAATTGTCGTTCTATCGATCATTTAGCATAATATGACTAATAATATGAGTTAGATTGATAATAATAAGAGTAATGAGTATAGTAATTGTAGTTCTATCGATCGTATCTGCATAATATGGTTAATAATATGAGTTAGATTCATAATAATAAGAGTAATAAGTATAGTAATTGTCGTTCTATCGATCATATAAGCATAATATGGCTAATAATATGAGTAAGATTGATAATAATAATAGTAATAAGTATAGTAATTGTCGTTCTATCGATCATATAAGCATAATACGGCTAAAAATATGAGTTAGATTGATAATAATACGAGTAACGAGTATAGTAATTGTCGTTCTATCGAACATTTAAGCATAATATGGCTAATAATATGAGTTAGATTGATAATAATAAGAGTAATGAGTATAGTAATTGTAGTTCTATCGATCGTATCTGCATAATATGGTTAATAATATGAGTTAGATTCATAATAATAAGAGTAATAAGTATAGTAATTGTCGTTCTATCGATCATTTAAGCATAATATGGCTAATAATATGAGTTAAGTTGATAAAAATAAGAATAATAAGTATAGTAATTGTTGTTCTATCGATCATATAAACATAATATGGCTAATAATATGAGTTTATGTTGATAATAATAAGAGTAATAAGTATAGTAAATGTCGTGCTATCAATCATATCTGCATAATATTGTTAATAATATGAGTTAGATTGATAATAGTGAGTGTAATAAGTACAGTAATTGTCGTTCTACCGATAATATAAGCATAATATGGCTAATAATATGAGTTAAGTTGATAAAAATAACAGTAATAAGTACAGTAATTGTCGATCTATCGATAATATAAGCATAATATGGCTAATAATATGAGTTAGATCGATAATGATAAGAGCAATAAGTACAGTAATTGTCGTTCTATCGATCATATAAGCATAATATGGCTAATAATATGAGTTAGATTGATAATAGATAGAGTAATAAGTATAGTAATTGTCGTTCTGTCGATCATATAAGCATAATATGGCTAATAATATGAGTTAGATTGATAATAGTAAGTGTAATAAGTATAGTAATTGTCGTTCTATCGATCATATATGCATAATATGGCTAATAATATGAGTTAGATTGATAATAATAACAGTAATAAGTACAGTAATTGTCGTCCTATCGATAATATGAGCATAATATGTCTAATAATATGAGTTAGATTGATAATAATAAGAGTAGTGAGTATAGTAATTGTCGTTCTATCGATCATATAAGCATAATATGGCTAATAATATGAGATAGATTGATAATAATAAGAGTAATAAGTATAGTAATTGTCGTTCTATCGATCATATAAGCATAATATGGCTAATAATATGAGTTAGATTGATAATAATAAGAGTAATAAGTATAGTAATTGTCGTTCTATCGATCATTTAAGCATAATATGGCTAGTAATATGAGTTAGATTGATAATAATAAGAGTAATAAGTATAGTAATTGTCGTTCTATCGATCATATAAGCATAATATGGTTAATAATATGAGTTAGATTGATAATAATAAGAGTAATAAGTATAGTAATTGTCGTTCTATCGATCATATAAGCATAATATGGCTAATAATATGAGTTAGATTGATAATAATAAGAGTAATAAGTATAGTAATTGTCGTTCTATCGATCATTTAAGCATAATACGGCTAATAATATGAGTTAGATTGATAATAATAAGAGTAATAAGTATAGTAATTGTAGTTCTATCGATCGTATCTGCATAATATGCTTAATAATATGAGTTAGATTCATAATAATAAGAGTAATAAGTATAGTAATTGTCGTTCTATCGATCATATAAGCATAATATGGCTAATAATATGAGTTAGATTCATAATAATAAGAGTAATAAGTATAGTAATTGTCGTTCTATCGATCATATAAGCATAATATGGCTAATAATATGAGATAGATTGATAATAATAAGAGTAATAAGTATAGTAATTGTCGTTCTATCGATCATATAAGCATAATATGGTTAATAATATGAGTTAGATTGATAATAATAAGAGTAATAAGTATAGTAATTGTCGTTCTATCGATCATATAAGCATAATATGGCTAATAATATGAGTTAGATTGATAATAATAAGAGTAATAAGTATAGTAATTGTCGTTCTATCGATCATTTAAGCATAATATGGCTAGTAATATGAGTTAGATTGATAATAATAAGAGTAATAAGTATAGTAATTGTCGTTCTATCGATCATATAAGCATAATATGGTTAATAATATGAGTTAGATTGATAATAATAAGAGTAATAAGTATAGTAATTGTCGTTCTATCGATCTTATAAGCATAATATGGCTAATAATATGAGTAAGATTGATAATAAT
This sequence comes from Megachile rotundata, assembly GCF_050947335.1. Lineage (NCBI taxonomy): Eukaryota > Metazoa > Arthropoda > Insecta > Hymenoptera > Megachilidae > Megachile > Megachile rotundata. The sequence continues at coordinate 117,533 of NW_027473860.1, forward strand.
AATAGTAATAAGTATAGTAATTGTCGGTCTATCGATCATTTAAGCATAATATGGCTAATAACATGAGTTAGGTTGATAAAAATAAGAATAATAAGCATAGTAATTGTCGTTCTATCGATCATATAAGCATAATATGGCTAATAATATGACTTAGGTTGATAATAATAAGAGTAATAAGTATAGTAAATGTCGTGCTATCGATCATATCTGCATAATATTGTTAATAATATGAGTTAGATTGATAATAGTGAGTGTAATAAGTATAGTAATTGTCGTTCTATCGATCATATCTGCATAATATTGCTAATAATATGAGTTGGATTGATAATAATAAGAGTAATAAGTATAGTAATTGTCGTTCTATCAATCATATAAGCATAATATGGCTAATAACATGAGTTAGATCGATAATGATAAGAGTAATAAGTACAGTAATTGTCGTTCTATCGATCATATAAGCATAATATGGCTAATAATATGAGTTAGATTGGTAATAATAAGAGTAATGAGTATAGTAATTGTAGTTCTATCGATCATATCTGCATAATATGGTTAATAATATGGGTTAGATTCATAATAATAAGAGTAATAAGTATAGTAATTGTCGTTCTATCGATCATTTAAGCATAATATGGGTAATAATATGAGTTAGGTTGATAAAAATAAGAATAATAAGTATAGTAATTGTCGTTCTGTCGATCATATAAGCATAATATGGCTAATAATATGAGTTAGATTGATAATAATAAGAGTAATAAGTATAGTAATTGTCGTTCTATCGATCATTTAAGCATAATACGGCTAATAATATGAGTTAGATTGATAATAATAAGAGTAATAAGTATAGTAATTGTAGTTCTATCGATCGTATCTGCATAATATGCTTAATAATATGAGTTAGATTCATAATAATAAGAGTAATAAGTATAGTAATTGTCGTTCTATCGATCATTTAAGCATAATATGGCTAATAATATGAGTTAGGTTGATAATAGTAAGAGTAGTGAGTATAGTAATTGTCGTTCTATCGATCACATAAGCATAATATGGCTAATAATATGAGTTAGATTGATAATAGTAAGTGTAATAAGTATAGTAACTGTCGTTCTATCGATCATATATGCATAATATGACTAATAATATGAGTTAGATTGATAATAACAACAGTAATAAGTACATTAATTGTCGTTCTATCGATAATATAAGCATAATATGGCTAATAATATGAGTTAGGTTGATAATAATAAGAGTAATAAGTATAGTAAATGTCGTGCTATCGATCATATCTGCATAATATGGTTAATAATATGAGTTATATTGATAATAATAACAGTAATAAGTACAGTAATTGTCGTTCTATCGATAATATAAGCATAATATGGCTAATAATATGAGTTAGATCAATAATGATAAGCGTAATAAGTACAGTAATTGTCGTTCTATCGATCATATATGCATAATATGGCTAATAATATGAGTAAGATTGATAATAATAATAGTAATAAGTATAGTAATTGTCGTTCTATCGATCATTTAAGCATAATATGGCTAATAATATGAGTTAAATTGATAATAATAACAGTAATAAGTACAGTAATTGTCGTTCTATCAATAATATAAGCATAATATGGCTAATAATATGAGTTAGATCGATAATGATAAGAGTAATAAGTACAGTAATTGTCGTTCTATCGATCATATATGCATAATATGGCTAATAATATGAGTTAGATTGATAATAGTAAGAGTAATAAGTATAGTAATTGTCGTTCTATCGATCATATAAGCATAATATGGCTAATAATATGAGTTAGATTGATAATAGTAAGTGTAATAAGTATAGTTATTGTCGTTCTATCGATCATATATGCATAATATGGCTAATAATATGAGTTAGATTGATAATAATAACAGTAATAAGTACAGTAATTGTCGTTCTATCGATAATATAAGCATAATATGTCTAATAATATGAGTTAGATTGATAATAACAACAGTAATAAGTACATTAATTGTCGTTCTATCGATAATATAAGCATAATATGGCTAATAATATGAGTTAGGTTGATAATAATAAGAGTAATAAGTATAGTAAATGTCGTGCTATCGATCATATCTGCATAATATGGTTAATAATATGAGTTATATTGATAATAATAACAGTAATAAGTACAGTAATTGTCGTTCTATCGATAATATAAGCATAATATGGCTAATAATATGAGTTAGATCAATAATGATAAGCGTAATAAGTACAGTAATTGTCGTTCTATCGATCATATATGCATAATATGGCTAATAATATGAGTAAGATTGATAATAATAATAGTAATAAGTATAGTAATTGTCGTGCTATCGATCATTTAAGCATAATATGGCTAATAATATGAGTTAAATTGATAATAATAACAGTAATAAGTACAGTAATTGTCGTTCTATCAATAATATAAGCATAATATGGCTAATAATATGAGTTAGATCGATAATGATAAGAGTAATAAGTACAGTAATTGTCGTTCTATCGATCATATATGCATAATATGGCTAATAATATGAGTTAGATTGATAATAGTAAGAGTAATAAGTATAGTAATTGTCGTTCTATCGATCATATAAGCATAATATGGCTAATAATATGAGTTAGATTGATAATAGTAAGTGTAATAAGTATAGTTATTGTCGTTCTATCGATCATATATGCATAATATGGCTAATAATATGAGTTAGATTGATAATCATAACAGTAATAAGTACAGTAATTGTCGTTCTATCGATAATATAAGCATAATATGTCTAATAATATGAGTTAGATTGATAATAATAAGAGTAGTGAGTATAGTAATTGTCGTTCTATCGATCATATAAGCATAATATGGCTAATAATATGAGTTAGATTGATAATAATAACAGTAATAAGTACAGTAATTGTCGTTCTATCGATAATATAAGCATAATATGGCTAATAATATGAGTTAGATCGATAATGATAAGAGTAATAAGTACAGTAATTGTCGTTCTATCGATCATATATGCATAATATGGCTAATAATATGAGTTAGATTGATAATAGTAAGTGTAATAAGTATAGTAATTGTCGTTCTATCGATCACATATGCATAATATGGCTAATAATATGAGTTAGATTGATAATAATAACAGTAATAAGTACAGTAATTGTCGTTCTATCGATAATATAAGCATAATATGGCTAATAATATGAGTTAGATCGATAATAATAAGAGTAGTGAGTATAGTAATTGTCGTTCTATCGATCATATAAGCATAATATGGCTAATAATATGAGATAGATTGATAATAATAAGAGTAATAAGTATAGTAATTGTCGTTCTATCGATCATTTAAGCATAATATGGCTGGTAATATGAGTTAGATTGATAATAATAAGAGTAATAAGTATAGTAATTGTCGTTCTATCGATCGTATAAGCATAATATGGCTGATAATATGAGTTAGATTGATAATAATAAGAGTAATAAGTATAGTAATTGTCGTTCTATCGATCATTTAATCATAATATGGCTAGTAATATAAGTTAGATTGATAATAATAAGAGTAATAAGTATAGTAATTGTCGTTCTATCGATCATATAAGCATAATATGGTTAATAATATGAGTTAGATTGATAATAATAAGAGTAATAAGTATAGTAATTGTCGTTCTATCGATCATATAAGCATAATATGGCTAATAATATGAGTAAGATTGATAATAATAATAGTAATAAGTATAGTAATTGTCGTTCTATCGATCATATAAGCATAATACGGCTAAAAATATGAGTTAGATTGATAATAATACGAGTAATGAGTATAATAATTGTCGTTCTATCGATCATTTAAGCATAATATGGCTAATAATATGAGTTAGATTGATAATAATAAGAGTAATAAGTATAGTAATTGTCGTTCTATCGATCATATAAGCATAATATGGTTAATAATATGAGTTAGATTGATAATAATAAGAGTAATAAGTATAGTAATTGTCGTTCTATCGATCATATAAGCATAATATGGCTAATAATATGAGTTAGGTTGATAATAGTAAGAGTAGTGAGTATAGTAATTGTCGTTCTATCGATCATATAAGCATAATATGGCTAATAATATGAGTTAGATTGATAATAGTAAGTGTAATAAGTATAGTAATTGTCGTTCTATCGATCATTTAAGCATAATATGGTTAATAATATGAGTTAGATTGATAATAATAAGAGTAATAAGTATAGTAATTGTCGTTCTATCGATCATATAAGCATAATATGGCTAATAATATGAGTAAGATTGATAATAATAATAGTAATAAGTATAGTAATTGTCGGTCTATCGATCATTTAAGCGTAATATGGCTAATAATATGAGTTAGGTTGATAAAAATAAGAATAATAGGCATAGTAATTGTCGTTCTGTCGATCATATAAGCATAATATGGCTAATAATATGAGTTAGATTGATAATAATAAGAGTAATAAGTATAGTAATTGTCGTTCTATCGATCATATATGCATAATATGGCTAATAATATGAGTTAGATTGATAATAGTAAGTGTAATAAGTATAGTAATTGTCGTTCTATCGATCATATATGCATAATATGGCTAATAATATGAGTTAGATTGATAATAATAACAGTAATAAGTACAGTAATTGTCGTTCTATCGATACTATAAGCATAATATGGCTAATAATATGAGATAGATCAATAATGATAAGCGTAATAAGTACAGTAATTGTCGTTCTATCGATCACATATGCATAATATGGCTAATAATATGAGTAAGATTGATAATAATAATAGAAATAAGTATAGTAATTGTCGTTCTATCGATCATATAAGCATAATATGGTTAATAATATGAGTTAGATTGATAATAATAAGGGTAATAAGTATAGTAATTGTCGTTCTATCGATCATATAAGCATAATATGGCTAATAATATGAGTTAGATTGATAATAATAAGAGTAATAAGTATAGTAATTGTCGTTCTATCGATCATTTCAGCATAATATGGCTAGTAATATGAGTTAGATTGATAATAATAACAGTAATAAGTACAGTAATTGTCGTTCTATCGATCATATAAGCATAATATGGCTAATAATATGAGTAAGATTGATAATAATAATAGTAATAAGTATAGTAATTGTCGGTCTATCGATCATATATGCATAATATGGCTAATAATATGAGTTAGATTGATAATAATAAGAGTAATAAGTATAGTAATTGTCGTTCTATCGATCATATAAGCATAATATGGTTAATAATATGAGTTAGATTGATAATAATAAGGGTAATAAGTATAGTAATTGTCGTTCTATCGATCATATAAGCATAATATGGCTAATAATATGAGTTAGATTGATAATAATAAGAGTAATAAGTATAGTAATTGTCGTTCTATCGATCATTTAAGCATAATACGGCTAATAATATGAGTTAGATTGATAATAATAAGAGTAATAAGTATAGTAATTGTAGTTCTATCGATCGTATCTGCATAATATGCTTAATAATATGAGTTAGATTCATAATAATAAGAGTAATAAGTATAGTAATTGTCGTTCTATCGATCATATAAGCATAATATGGCTAATAATATGAGTTAGATTCATAATAATAAGAGTAATAAGTATAGTAATTGTCGTTCTATCGATCATATAAGCATAATATGGCTAATAATATGAGATAGATTGATAATAATAAGAGTAATAAGTATAGTAATTGTCGTTCTATCGATCATATAAGCATAATATGGTTAATAATATGAGTTAGATTGATAATAATAAGAGTAATAAGTATAGTAATTGTCGTTCTATCGATCATATAAGCATAATATGGCTAATAATATGAGTTAGATTGATAATAATAAGAGTAATAAGTATAGTAATTGTCGTTCTATCGATCATTTAAGCATAATATGGCTAGTAATATGAGTTAGATTGATAATAATAAGAGTAATAAGTATAGTAATTGTCGTTCTATCGATCATATAAGCATAATATGGTTAATAATATGAGTTAGATTGATAATAATAAGAGTAATAAGTATAGTAATTGTCGTTCTATCGATCTTATAAGCATAATATGGCTAATAATATGAGTAAGATTGATAATAATAATAGTAATAAGTATAGTAATTGTCGGTCTATCGATCATTTAAGCATAATATGGCTAATAATATGAGTTAGGTTGATAAAAATAAGAATAATAAGCATAGTAATTGTCGTTCTATCGATCATATAAGCATAATATGGCTAATAATATGACTTAGGTTGATAATAATAAGAGTAATAAGTATAGTAAATGTCGTGCTATCGATCATATCTGCATAATATTGTTAATAATATGAGTTAGATTGATAATAGTGAGTGTAATAAGTATAGTAATTGTCGTTCTATCGATCATATCTGCATAATATTGCTAATAATATGAGTTGGATTGATAATAATAAGAGTAATAATTATAGTAATTGTCGTTCTATCAATCATATAAGCATAATATGGCTAATAATATGAGTTAGATCGATAATGATAAGAGTAATAGGTACAGTAATTGTCGTTCTATCGATCATATATGCATAATATGGCTAATAATATGAGTAAGATTGATAATAATAATAGTAATAAGTATAGTAATTGTCGTTCTATCGATCATTTAAGCATAATATGGCTAGTAATATGAGTTAGATTGATAATAATAAGAGTAATAAGTATAGTAATTGTCGTTCTATCGATCATTTAAGCATAATATGGCTAATAATATGAGTTAGATTGATAATAATAAGAGTAGTGAGTATAGTAATTGTCGTTCTATCGATCATATAAGCATAATATGGCTAATAATATGAGTTAGATTGATAATAATAACAGTAATAAGTACAGTAATTGTCGTTCTATCGATAATATAAGCATAATATGGCTAATAATATGAGTTAGATCGATAATGATAAGAGTAATAAGTACAGTAATTGTCGTTCTATCGATCATATATGCATAATATGGCTAATAATATGAGTTAGATTGATAATAGTAAGTGTAATAAGTATAGTAATTGTCGTTCTATCGATCACATATGCATAATATGGCTAATAATATGAGTTAAATTGATAATAATAACAGTAATAAGTACAGTAATTGTCGTTCTATCGATCATATAAGCATAATATGGTTAATAATATGAGTTAGATTGATAATAATAAGAGTAATAAGTATAGTAATTGTCGTTCTATCGATCATATAAGCATAATATGGCTAATAATATGAGTAAGATTGATAATAATAATAGCAATAAGTATAGTAATTGTCGTTCTATCGATCATATAAGCATAATACGGCTAAAAATATGAGTTAGATTGATAATAATAAGAGTAATAAGTATAGTAATTGTCGTTCTATCGATCATTTAAGCATAATATGGCTAGTAATATGAGTTAGATTGATAATAATAAGAGTAATAAGTATAGTAATTGTCGTTCTATCGATCATATAAGCATAATATGGTTAATAATATGAGTTAGATTGATAATAATAAGAGTAATAAGTATAGTAATTGTCGTTCTATCGATCTTATAAGCATAATATGGCTAATAATATGAGTAAGATTGATAATAATAATAGTAATAAGTATAGTAATTGTCGGTCTATCGATCATTTAAGCATAATATGGCTAATCATATGAGTTAGGTTGATAAAAATAAGAATAATAAGCATAGTAATTGTCGTTCTATCGATCATATAAGCATAATATGGCTAATAATATGACTTAGGTTGATAATAATAAGAGTAATAAGTATAGTAAATGTCGTGCTATCGATCATATCTGCATAATATTGTTAATAATATGAGTTAGATTGATAATAGTGAGTGTAATAAGTATAGTAATTGTCGTTCTATCGATCATATCTGCATAATATTGCTAATAATATGAGTTGGATTGATAATAATAAGAGTAATAATTATAGTAATTGTCGTTCTATCAATCATATAAGCATAATATGGCTAATAATATGAGTTAGATCGATAATGATAAGAGTAATAAGTACAGTAATTGTCGTTCTATCGATCATATAAGCATAACATGGCTAATAATATGAGTTAGATTGGTAATAATAAGAGTAATGAGTATAGTAATTGTAGTTCTATCGATCATATCTGCATAATATGGTTAATAATATGGGTTAGATTCATAATAATAAGAGTAATAAGTATAGTAATTGTCGTTCTATCGATCATTTAAGCATAATATGGGTAATAATATGAGTTAGGTTGATAAAAATAAGAATAATAAGTATAGTAATTGTCGTTCTGTCGATCATATAAGCATAATATGGCTAATAATATGAGTTAGATTGATAATAATAAGAGTAATAAGTATAGTAATTGTCGTTCTATCGATCATTTAAGCATAATACGGCTAATAATATGAGTTAGATTGATAATAATAAGAGTAATAAGTATAGTAATTGTAGTTCTATCGATCGTATCTGCATAATATGCTTAATAATATGAGTTAGATTCATAATAATAAGAGTAATAAGTATAGTAATTGTCGTTCTATCGATCATATAAGCATAATATGGCTAATAATATGAGTTAGGTTGATAATAGTAAGAGTAGTGAGTATAGTAATTGTCGTTCTATCGATCACATAAGCATAATATGGCTAATAATATGAGTTAGATTGATAATAGTAAGTGTAATAAGTATAGTAACTGTCGTTCTATCGATCATATATGCATAATATGACTAATAATATGAGTTAGATTGATAATAACAACAGTAATAAGTACATTAATTGTCGTTCTATCGATAATATAAGCATAATATGGCTAATAATATGAGTTAGGTTGATAATAATAAGAGTAATAAGTATAGTAAATGTCGTGCTATCGATCATTTAAGCATAATATGGCTAATAATATGAGTTAGGTTGATAAAAATAAGAATAATAAGCATAGTAATTGTCGTTCTATCGATCATATAAGCATAATATGGCTAATAATATGACTTAGGTTGATAATAATAAGAGTAATAAGTATAGTAAATGTCGTGCTATCGATCATATCTGCATAATATTGTTAATAATATGAGTTAGATTGATAATAGTGAGTGTAATAAGTATAGTAATTGTCGTTCTATCGATCATATCTGCATAATATTGCTAATAATATGAGTTGGATTGATAATAATAAGAGTAATAAGTATAGTAATTGTCGTTCTATCGATCATATAAGCATAATATGGCTAATAATATGAGTTAGATCGATAATGATAAGAGTAATAAGTACAGTAATTGTCGTTCTATCGATCATATAAGCATAATATGGCTAATAATATGAGTTAGATTGATAATAATAAGATAAATGAGTATAGTAATTGTAGTTCTATCGATCATATCTGCATAATATGGTTAATAATATGAGTTAGATTGATAATAATAAGAGTAATAAGTATAGTAATTGTCGCTCTATCGATCATTTAAGCATAATATGGGTAATAATATGAGTTAGGTTGATAAAAATAAGAATAATAAGTATAGTAATTGTCGTTCTGTCGATCATATAAGCATAATATGGCTAATAATATGAGTTAGATTGATAATAATAAGAGTAATAAGTATAGTAATTGTCGTTCTATCGATCATATATGCATAATATGACTAATAATATGAGTTAGATTGATAATAACAACAGTAATAAGTACATTAATTGTCGTTCTATCGATAATATAAGCATAATATGGCTAATAATGTGAGTTAGGTTGATAATAATAAGAGTAATAAGTATAGTAAATGTCGTGCTATCGATCATATCTGCATAATATGGTTAATAATATGAGTTATATTGATAATAATAACAGTAATAAGTACAGTAATTGTCGTTCTATCGATAATATAAGCATAATATGGCTAATAATATGAGTTAGATCAATAATGATAAGCGTAATAAGTACAGTAATTGTCGTTCTATCGATCATATATGCATAATATGGCTAATAATATGAGTAAGATTGATAATAATAATAGTAATAAGTATAGTAATTGTCGTTCTATCGATCATTTAAGCATAATATGGCTAATAATATGAGTTAAATTGATAATAATAACAGTAATAAGTACAGTAATTGTCGTTCTATCGATAATATAAGCATAATATGTCTAATAATATGAGTTAGATTGATAATAATAAGAGTAGTGAGTATAGTAATTGTCGTTCTATCGATCATATAAGCATAATATGGCTAATAATATGAGTTAGATTGATAATAATAACAGTAATAAGTACAGTAATTGTCGTTCTACCGATAATATAAGCATAATATGGCTAATAATATGAGTTAGATCGATAATGATAAGAGTAATAAGTACAGTAATTGTCGTTCTATCGATCATATATGCATAATATGGCTAATAATATGAGTTAGATTGATAATAGTAAGTGTAATAAGTATAGTAATTGTCGTTCTATCGATCACATATGCATAATATGGCTAATAATATGAGTTAGATTGATAATAGTAAGAGTAATAAGTATAGTAATTGTCGTTCTATCGATCATATAAGCATAATATGGCTAATAATATGAGTTAGATTGATAATAGTAAGTGTAATAAGTATAGTTATTGTCGTTCTATCGATCATATATGCATAATATGGCTAATAATATGAGTTAGATTGATAATAATAACAGTAATAAGTACAGTAATTGTCGTTCTATCGATAATATAAGCATAATACGGCTAATAATATGAGTTAGATCGATAATGATAAGAGTAATAAGTACAGTAATTGTCGTTCTATCGATCATATATGCATAATATGGCTAATAATATGAGTTAGATTGATAATAGTAAGAGTAATAAGTATAGTAATTGTCGTTCTATCGATCATATAAGCATAATATGGCTAATAATATGAGTTAGATTGATAATAGTAAGTGTAATAAGTATAGTTATTGTCGTTCTATCGATCATATATGCATAATATGGCTAATAATATGAGTTAGATTGATAATAATAACAGTAATAAGTACTGTAATTGTCGTTCTATCGATAATATAAGCATAATATGTCTAATAATATGAGTTAGATTGATAATAATAAGAGTAGTGAGTATAGTAATTGTCGTTCTATCGATCATATAAGCATAATATGGCTAATAATATGAGTTAGATTGATAATAATAACAGTAATAAGTACAGTAATTGTCGTTCTACCGATAATATAAGCATAATATGGCTAATAATATGAGTTAGATCGATAATGATAAGAGTAATAAGTACAGTAATTGTCGTTCTATCGATCATATATGCATAATATGGCTAATAATATGAGTTAGATTGATAATAGTAAGTGTAATAAGTATAGTAATTGTCGTTCTATCGATCACATATGCATAATATGGCTAATAATATGAGTTAGATTGATAATAATAACAGTAATAAGTACAGTAATTGTCGTTCTATCGATAATATAAGCATAATATGGCTAATAATATGAGTTAGATCAATAATGATAAGCGTAATAAGTACAGTAATTGTCGTTCTATCGATCATATGTGCATAATATGGCTAATAATATGAGTAAGATTGATAATAATAATAGTAATAAGTATAGTAATTGTCGTTCTATCGATCATTTAAGCATAATATGGCTAGTAATATGAGTTAAATTGATAATAATAAGAGTAGTGAGTATAGTAATTGTCGTTCTATCGATCATATAAGCATAATATGGCTAATAATATGAGTTAGATTGATAATAATAACAGTAATAAGTACAGTAATTGTCGTTCTATCGATAATATAAGCATAATATGGCTAATAATATGAGTTAGATCGATAATGATAAGAGTAATAAGTACAGTAATTGTCGTTCTATCGATCATATATGCATAATATGGCTAATAATATGAGTTAGATTGATAATAGTAAGTGTAATAAGTATAGTAATTGTCGTTCTATCGATCACATATGCATAATATGGCTAATAATATGAGTTAAATTGATAATAATAACAGTAATAAGTACAGTAATTGTCGTTCTATCGATCATATAAGCATAATATGGTTAATAATATGAGTTAGATTGATAATAATAAGAGTAATAAGTATAGTAATTGTCGTTCTATCGATCATATAAGCATAATATGGCTAATAATATGAGTAAGATTGATAATAATAATAGTAATAAGTATAGTAATTGTCGTTCTATCGATCATATAAGCATAATACGGATAAAAATATGAGTTAGATTGATAATAATACGAGTAATGAGTATAGTAATTGTCGTTCTATCGATCATTTAGCATAATATGACTAATAATATGAGTTAGATTGATAATAATAAGAGTAATGAGTATAGTAATTGTAGTTCTATCGATCGTATCTGCATAATATGGTTAATAATATGAGTTAGATTCATAATAATAAGAGTAATAAGTATAGTAATTGTCGTTCTATCGATCATATAAGCATAATATGGCTAATAATATGAGTAAGATTGATAATAATAATAGTAATAAGTATAGTAATTGTCGTTCTATCGATCATATAAGCATAATACGGCTAAAAATATGAGTTAGATTGATAATAATACGAGTAACGAGTATAGTAATTGTCGTTCTATCGAACATTTAAGCATAATATGGCTAATAATATGAGTTAGATTGATAATAATAAGAGTAATGAGTATAGTAATTGTAGTTCTATCGATCGTATCTGCATAATATGGTTAATAATATGAGTTAGATTCATAATAATAAGAGTAATAAGTATAGTAATTGTCGTTCTATCGATCATTTAAGCATAATATGGCTAATAATATGAGTTAAGTTGATAAAAATAAGAATAATAAGTATAGTAATTGTTGTTCTATCGATCATATAAACATAATATGGCTAATAATATGAGTTTATGTTGATAATAATAAGAGTAATAAGTATAGTAAATGTCGTGCTATCAATCATATCTGCATAATATTGTTAATAATATGAGTTAGATTGATAATAGTGAGTGTAATAAGTACAGTAATTGTCGTTCTACCGATAATATAAGCATAATATGGCTAATAATATGAGTTAAGTTGATAAAAATAACAGTAATAAGTACAGTAATTGTCGATCTATCGATAATATAAGCATAATATGGCTAATAATATGAGTTAGATCGATAATGATAAGAGCAATAAGTACAGTAATTGTCGTTCTATCGATCATATAAGCATAATATGGCTAATAATATGAGTTAGATTGATAATAGATAGAGTAATAAGTATAGTAATTGTCGTTCTGTCGATCATATAAGCATAATATGGCTAATAATATGAGTTAGATTGATAATAGTAAGTGTAATAAGTATAGTAATTGTCGTTCTATCGATCATATATGCATAATATGGCTAATAATATGAGTTAGATTGATAATAATAACAGTAATAAGTACAGTAATTGTCGTCCTATCGATAATATGAGCATAATATGTCTAATAATATGAGTTAGATTGATAATAATAAGAGTAGTGAGTATAGTAATTGTCGTTCTATCGATCATATAAGCATAATATGGCTAATAATATGAGATAGATTGATAATAATAAGAGTAATAAGTATAGTAATTGTCGTTCTATCGATCATATAAGCATAATATGGCTAATAATATGAGTTAGATTGATAATAATAAGAGTAATAAGTATAGTAATTGTCGTTCTATCGATCATTTAAGCATAATATGGCTAGTAATATGAGTTAGATTGATAATAATAAGAGTAATAAGTATAGTAATTGTCGTTCTATCGATCATATAAGCATAATATGGTTAATAATATGAGTTAGATTGATAATAATAAGAGTAATAAGTATAGTAATTG